>NW_010142984.1:0-24440 GCF_000699245.1 Pterocles gutturalis
CATGTTCCTGTCTCTCTGAGCCATCAGATAAGTCATTACTAGATAGAATGGAATTTTATACTGAGAAATGTCTGTGTGACATCCAAGCCACTCACCTGAAAGTGGGGGTATGAATTTGATAGGGTATGAATTTGAGGTTTCCAGGCAAACATTCTGAAGCTGGTGTCTCATGATGCGTGGTTTCACCCTTCATCTGAGGAAGCATCAACAAGACTGGTATGTTCTTGAAAAAAGTCTTTCCATAAATCAGATTTCTCTGGAAAAACAAATTAAACATTTTCCAGTCCTTTCCACTGTGACCTAGTCTTACTTTCTCTCTGGCAGATGTCCCTGAGAAATGGAATACAAAACAGAAAAATGTTGATTTGCCATGTTCTACCTCAGTCTGATTTAGCATAACACTGCAGTATTTTTCTATGTCTTTTATATCCCCAATCACTTGATTATGGAGTTGCATCATTGCTGAATCCTGGCCCATAAAAAACGAGGGAACACAATGACAGTCAGCCAAAACAACACAAACAGCTGCTTGTCTAGACGTATTAGTAGTGTCCTGAAACCTTGTAAGTCTGGTGACATAATCTAAAAAATTTGCACTGCTATTCTTGAAATGTTTTATTGTGATTATGTAAATTTACTCATTTATTTTTACTGGAAAACATAAAAATGCAGGTAAAATAAATTATGAATCATTTTGCCCTTAGTTCCTAACTAACAGTATGATTCAAAGGGAGGTATCTACAAGCTTTTTTTTCTAATGAAAGACTCCTAAGTATAGTGTATTCTGTAACATGAAGGGACAAATTAATAACAGTGTTACAATATAATTATTTTCTGTTATGTGTGCTTATTTTACTGTGGCAATTATTTGTTTATAAGCCATGAAGCTATTTGCAAAGGCTATTTGATGTTCCACCTCTGATCTAATTAGAAGACAGTCCCCTGTCCAGTAAAAAAAAAGTTTAACTTTTTAATGAGTTCCCTGTTGAATTTATAATTTCATTTTTTATATATATACTTCTGATTATAAATAGATGGCTTTGTTCAATTAAAACATGCACATAAACTCCACAAAATACATAATGAGTTGCTACGAATAACACAAGGTATCTATAGTCCCCACACAATGACTCCGTACACAAAGTTCCTGGTTCCTCAAATTCTGAAGAAAAACAAATAAATTTTTTAAAAAGCAGACTCTGACTTGCTCTAGACATAAAAGATGTTGACATCTGTAGTCAAAACAAGGAAGAAGTTATAGAGTCACAGGCCAGAACTTTTGGTGCTCCACTTCCCCTCTTCTTGTTTGTGTGATTTTTTTCAAAGTTACATCAGATTGTCAGTGATCTAACCTGCAGCTTTGCCTGACTTCAACTTGATTGCACGTTTGAAAAACTGAGCACCTTTGGAAATGGGGCACCTTTGAAGGCTGAGCCCTACACCAAATGCCTCCAAGTTTCAAGAGCACCTAATGGTTAGAGATATTTTAATTTTCTTGGCTGCTTAGAAGGGGCTCAGGGGTAGAAAGGATGAATAAGGGCATCAGAATTTGACCCCCTGTTGTCGTCACTTTAATATTTGGCATTTCCTATGGCCTAAAAGACTAGGAAAATCATTTAAGAACTAATGAAGAGCTATTTACCTCCTAAATCTTCTTCCCTTGAATAATGAAATAATTACCCTCCTATAATCATGGAAATATTCAACTTGAATCTTAAATTGAGCTGTTGTGAAAAGTGGTAGTGATGTTACATAGGTGATCACCATGGTAACGTTTGGAAACTGCACAGTCGTCAAGCCAAGAATATAGTTTTGCTTTTCCCATAAGAACAGTATAAGAGACCAGGACTGAACTCTTCCAAGATCCCATAATGATAAATAAAAGCAAACATTTATCTGTCTTACCCCCAGGGACAAAGGCTTTAAAAAAAAAGCCAACAGCAAAAAAACCTGAAAAATAAACCATAACCCAACCACCAGCACACTGCCCATAAACCAAATGACTTCGTAATGTGATATTACTGTTTGTTAGTTTTGTTTTGTTTACCCTCTGTACATTAACTTAAGGCAGATCCCAAAGGAACAACATGGTAGGACTACAAGGAGAAATCAAAATATTTTATTTGCATAACTTAGATAATTAGACATCCTGCAAACTATCAGAGTAGTTACTTACCTTTTAAACTGTGGCTCTCTTACAAATGAGCCCTCTCCTGCTTGATCCTTTGATTTCTTACGCAATATGATTTTCTAAACTGGCAGTGGTCACTGCATCTGAAGTCTGTTCACTTCATGCTACCCAGTCCAAGTGCCTCAAGCATAAATCTTGCACACTGTCCAAGGGATAGCTCAAGGGATGATCAATACTAAGGATGTTGTTTTCATCAACAGTCTAAGAGATACAATGAAAGCCCATACTCTAAATAGTCGCCCTTTACAAAAGTCGTCTGAAATGGAAGCCTCATAGATTACGTAAAACACACAGGACAGTACAGAAAAGATGGACAATTTTTGTTAGGTTTTTGCAAAAACCAGGGGCTGAACTAATGTTCCCCACAAATAAGTGACTGGAGGCTTTGTATCAAAGCCAAAGGAGCTAAACATTTCCCATCTCAAAGATACCACGATTTCCACTTTGACAGTTGCTTTTCTGCCTAAATGCCATGTGGTATGAAAGCATAACCATTCAAAGGTGAGATTAAGTGTCTGGGATAATAATTTTATGTTAAACAGGACAGAGAAACTGTACTGTCAGTGATGCCAGAGCACACACTGCTGTGGAGTTGGTAGACAACATGCCCAAACTGCATCTGCAGTTTACAGCTAAGAAAGATGATGGGTTTTTCCAAAGTGTATAGTTCATTAAAAATCCATTGTCATAAAACTCACCTTCAGAAAACAGATCTTTATACTTCTAACAAATTACCAGGAAGTCAAGGATTAAATCCTCCTGTCAAGGACATTCTTTCTACTGAAGAATTGATATGCCTGAGGAACATTTACATTCATTCCTAGGGCAGTATGAGGAAAGATTACCACCAGGACCTTGCAACAAAATAGCAAGCAGCAGGTGAGGTTAGAACAGTAACGAAGGCAACATATCCGGGCTCCGAGAAGATTCTCAGTTTACCTTGAACTAAGAAGTGATCTACGGACTGCAGATAGTGGATTTCTAAAGGCCTAGCCTTCAGCTAGTGATCACCAAATTAAACTATTCTTTGATAATGATGAGATTTAACTCTCCTACCTCTCGCTACCCAAAACCTGTGCATCTAGGATAGACTGGCTTTCCACATAGCCAGTGACACGCAACGAGTGGATACACAAAGGGTAATATACCCTATCTTAAATGCCTCTTAGCATACAGAGGGTCATTGTCCCACCCTACTACTTCTTTTCCGTTGTGCAGTGGAGTTTTATCTCCTACATTGTCACTGCATCCACTAAACAACTGTTTAAGTAATTCAGAGTTATTGCATGTGGACTCCAGCACTAACCTAAGCGAGGACTGTCCACACCTGCTCACCAACAATATCAAGCCTGGGATGGGACTGGTGCAACACCACCATTTGGTGCGAAGCTCCCTGCCACCCACTGGTTATAGTGACAAACTGACCACTGGCAAAAGGCAAGCAAAATTCTGACCCAATGAAATGGGAGCAGAGGCCGCAAAGGATTCTTCTGCCTGCTAAGCACAGGAGAAGACGCAGATACTGCAGAAGAAAGTAGAGCTCAAGATCACTTTGACAGATGTAAAGGGGAGCTGAGGCAGAAACAGCATGTGGTATGAAGTAAAAAAACCCTGCTTTAGCCAAGTACAGATAAGGACAACTCACAGACTTTTAGACTGCTCCAAAGGCATAGATCAGTACAGAGCGTTAGACTTTGAGCAGCACTTCTTTTTTTCCGTGGACAGCAGGGGCATCTGACTTATACAAGACCGCCTATGGTTCACTCTTGGAGACTTTAGAAGAAGCCTCTTCATTCCCGGAGAGCCTGGGATAACTATTTTAACAGTTGACACACTCATAGTAGACTATGGTCATGTGAAAGAAACAGCAGATTTCTTCCCTGGAAGAAGTTCTGAATCAAATGTCCCTTTTACTGACTCCTCTATCTAAGCCATTTTAAATGTGCTTGTCAGTCTGTGGTCAGCCATCCTTCTCAGAAGCCTTCCTACTTTCCTAAATATAGCACTTTCAAGTCGCAGCCCTGTTCGTCTCCCTTCCCCTGACTGGGATGAAATGGATTATCCTCTCATGACCCCTTCCCATAGCTGCTCTCTGGAGAAATCCTGGTTCTGGGTCTGGAGACCAAAGGAGGCTCAACACTCCAAATGGTCCAACCCCCTCAGAGCCTGGGAGTAAATCTGTGAAGACAAGAAACAGCTCTTTCAAAAGAAAAGTTTTAGCTCTTTGCCAAAGAATACACAATTTAGGAAAATGGATCCAAAGCACAGAGGAGTGTTATCTAAATATTTCATTACCTCAGCGCATCCACTTTATTCCAAATGAAGAAGGATCCAGCTCATTCCTGCCTCTCCTGGAAGACGCAGCTGTCTTGCTTATAGTACTCTCCCTCTCCGCCTGTGTCTGCCTGTTCAATCTGACAACTAAGCCTTAGGCCCTTCACTGGAAAGTATAGGATTGAGGAAAAATAAGCCTAGTTCACCTAAAGATTTTTTTTTTTAGGTCAGGTGCATACATGCCACAGGTATTGACTAATTAATATCTTCCCCATTGCCTACTCCAGCAGCATAAGTATTATCTAGGTAGGATGGATTCTTATCTCTGCCTTTTTCTTGGTCTCTGTTTCTTTCAAAATCTCTTTGATTACCTCTTTCCTAGCTAATAGATAATTAAGGTCCTTTTATTTATCAAAAGTAAATCTTCTGACTCTCTTACACTCCTTAGAGACATATTAGAGTCCTGGATGTATTTAATGAATAATTTATGAACTAAGTGCTTTACAAGCTACAGTTCTCACATAAGGACACAAAAGTCATACATCCATCATTCAAAGGTACACCCCACTGGAGAATGGGTTTCTGCCTTCATTTTGGAGCAGTAAACTCATCATTCATTTTCAATTTGCTTGTCTTGGCCACTGCATTGTATAAGAAAATGCCACACAATGAAACCTTTTGCACTGACTATTCTGACAGCAACTCACAAGAGCCCCTAGAGAGGCAAGAGGAAAACTAAGAGTTCTGGGTGTTCACTATGGGTGCCAAGTAGGACTGCACGGTCCCTCCCAAAGGAGTAGGGGATGGCCTACAGAACGTACACATAGCCAAAATATTCAGATCTCATAGTCTGGTCCTATCCTATGCCCTCCCAGAGGAGTAGGGGATGGCCTACAGAACATACACATAGCCAAAATATTCAGATCTCATACTTGAGGGATGTATGCACAACAGCAGTGGGATCACTGTACATGGAGAATAAGGAAAGAGACATTTATTCATCAGCACAGCGCACCAGAACTTACTTCTATCATTCATATGGTAAGGAAAGAGACATTTATTCATCGGCACAGTGCACCAGAACTTACTTCTATCATTCATATGTTCATGAAGTAGTGCTCAGAGTATGAACTTGTCAGGGAAAAAAGAGGAACTACTAGCAGACCCCTCCTACCTGGGTTTGCATGTGATTGCTCAGATTAGAATCAAACTTGTCAGGGAAAAAAAAGGAACTACTAGCAGATCCCTCCTACCCGGGTTTGCATGTGATTGCTCAGATTAGAATTTGTCACTAATTTTACACTCACATAGGAGATACAGTAGAATCAAATAGCTGGAAAAGATACAAAATGTCATCTACCCTGTGTCCTACCAATGGAACAATCAGACTTAAAATATCCATATTAGATACTTGTTTATTCCTAAACAGCTTTAACACTGGGTATTCCAGAGCCTTGTCTGATAGCTTGTTCCAGTGATTTTCACACTACAACACTAACATTCCTCGTTATTAGGAAGTTTTTAAAATATCCAGCCTGCATCATGTTTAAGACCACTCCACCTGTTCTTCACAGACATGAAGAACAAATAAATTTTTCATTTTGTAGCAGCCATTTCTTTGTGTTCTGCCCATTATCATATGCTTACACAAACACACTTCAGTATCATTTTATTTAGGCTCAGTTACTCCTCTTCCAACCATCCCTTGCAGGTCACAACCTTCCCCACCAGGAAGTCCTCTTAGTTTGGTGGGACCTGCAAATTTAATATGCTACTCTCTAACCCATCAGTTAGGCCATTAATGAAAGCAAGAACAACATCAGATCCAGAACAGAAACCTCTGGATACTCACATAAGATATATTTTGGAAGTGAGCCACTGTTAACTACTTGCTCTGTACAGGTCTCTATATATTTCAGTGTCTTTATAGCAACTAGAATAAAGCCGGGTGTTCTATAGATTCCTCATTTTTCCCATTCTTTATACGTACTCATTACATTTACATTTTCTAGCAACTAGGTAATTTGTCTGTCCTTCACAAGTTCCTACAGATAACTGTCAGAGGCTCTGAGAGTTCATCAACCAGCCCATTAAGTACCAAGAAGAAAGTTCACCTGCCCAGTTGTCATTAAAACATCTAAATTTTATGCATACTATGTAACCCTTATTCTTACCTGTCAGTGCTGGTATTAGGCCACCTTATTGCAGCTAACCTTTATATTGAAATCTGACACAAAAGGCATGACACTTGAGCCCTTCCACTGACACCCTCCAATAGCCTTCCTTCTCTCCTGAATAGCTTCTGATTTATATGCTTGCAGTTGGCCTTAGTGAGCTGACCTAGTTTCCACTTTTTGCAATCTTCCTTCTTATTTCTGAAGTATGTGAAGAGCTCTTGATTTATCTAACTCAGGCTCTTGCTGTATTTCCTGTCTTTCCTCCTCAATGGGATAATTCGCACTGTGCCCTTAGAAGTGTTTCCTTAAGGAACTGCTAGGTCCCTTCTTATCTTTGCACTTAGACCAGCCTTCTAACAATCCAACCACTACTGTGCATATAGTACATATATTTAGAATAATGTTAATCCCAAAAAGGGCATCAAGGGTCAATTATCATCAATTATTTTTGATTTTAGACAGTTAACAGTTGGATAAACAGACTTTTCACTTCACCTAGGAGCAGCTGAATTCATCTACACTCTTCCACATCTTCTAAACAGCAGATTTTCTTCCAACTATTTTAAACTGATTGATACGGAATTCAGTAACAAGTGAAGGATTCAAATATTCACTAGTCATGACTTCCAGTAAAAATAACATGCAGATACCTACAGGTGAAAGATACGCATCTTCTTTTTCTTTATATGTTAGTCTGATGATTCCAGTCTCACTTTTCTTGGGTATCCTTGCCTCTAACACAATTTTTTTCATCGAAGTAATTCTGGTCAATACCGAAAGCTTTGGTAATATACTGTTCCCAAGATTTCTAAGTATCTGTAGTATCTTTTGGCATTTCTACAGAATAACAGCACAAAGAGCAAAAAACATGACTACAACAAAACTGGAGCATAAATCAATCTCTTAGATCTGCATCCATTGAGCTCTGGGTTTTGAGGGGTTGTTATTGCTTTCGACAGTTTTATTCAACTGCTTTTGATGGAGTTACCAAGGTTTGGATTCCCTTCACTTTGAAGTGATCCCAAGCTCTTAACTTGAAGTGAGTGCAGTTTCTTTTAGACCAAACATGAAAGTGTGAGAATTTTCAGTGCATAATACAAGAAAAAAAAAATCCAAAACCATCCAATACTAGTGATTTTAAGAGCAAGAGGGAGCAAGAATTGATCCTTATACTCTATGAAGGTTATAGGGAAGGCATAAGGAGAGAATTAAACCATCTCAACTTTTCAAAACAATCTAAGTAATTTAAGAGCATCCATGCCATTGACTTATCCTCTTGCTGTTTAGCCACCTTTGAAAATCCCTGCTCTGTACTACCAAATTATTAGTGCTGCCTGTCTCTAGCACCACTGAAATAAAAGCATAGCTGTCCCGGAATTGGGCTGCTATTTATAATGCAAATTAGTAAGCATTTTCTCCCCTCATAAAAAATGATTAATTTACAAAGTTCAGCAAGTTTACATTCTGGACCCAACAAGATAAATCATTCACACAAAATTATACTGAAATCCAGTCAACATATCTTTAGTAAATATGCTTTGAAGTGTCGGAAATAAGAAAGCTGGCAATTTTTAATTTTTTTCTGCCTCAAAATCTTAAGAGAACAATACCTGTATATACCAAGTTTTCCTGCAACACTATTTTCAAAGAGTTCACAAGGCAAACATAATTTAGAAAACCTTGATCACAAGCGATTGTTGAAAATTAGCCTTATGCTAACAAAAATATTTTGTACTTCAACTATTCAGGGTTCAAGACTTGTAATTATTTCACCCAAATGACATTCTAACATCAAGGCAGAGCTAGAAAAAACAAAAAGCTACAGATATGAATGCAATAACTTTAAACCACCATATAGGGATTGAAAAATACAGAATATATTAATAAAAAAGCTATTGCCTGGTCTATAATTTGCAGATGACCTAAAAACAATGCAAATACCTGTGTTTCTCACAAAGCCATAATTAGAAAAAACCAATTTTTTAAACTATCTGTAATCATAGACACGTATTCAACCTAACCCTGTCTTTGGATGCAGCTAACGTCCTCAATGTGCTGTGCCATCCTGCAAAAAAAAGGTGGTATGTGTGTTTGGTGGGCCAATTTGTCCCAAATCTTATATTCATTCCTGAAAGAACACCAGCACATAACTGCACCTACTCAGACAACACCGAAGAATAAGCTGTTACTTTGAGTCACAGCTGATGTACCATTTTCTCATTCTTCTGAAGACACAAGGGGGAGAGCAGGGAAAATTTAACTATAACACCAGGAAGGTCTGGTGAGCAGAGGGAATGGTGCCAGCTTCATCTTTACTTGGCCTTATTTTGTCCCCACAGAGAAACACAGAAGCCAATCCCATATATATTATCCTTATAATTTGACTTACAATTTGGAAGGGCAGGAAAAATAAAAAGAGGGTGCTTATTTACCCCCATTGCTAAGCCATACAGATGAAGGTGCGTACTACATTGCACAATGTCTAGTCAAATATACTACACAGTAACATGCAAAGCAGTGGTGTTGAAATTTTAATAGTGATGTGCCTACCAATCTGATAAAAATTTCCTTTATGTTCAAGCCGTAAATGATCAAAGGTGATTAATAAACAGAGACATCAGATATTATACATAATGCAGCTTTTCCATACTATGGTCCAAAATCTGCATTCTTTGCTAAGAGCATAGGAAATGGGACTTGTCCTAGATTTCCCGCTGTCACCAAGACAAGAGGCTTAGCATTGCTCTCCACTCACTCCTTCAGCCTCTTCTGGCCACCACATCCAAGGGCTCAGCAGCAAGCCCATGGGAAATGTCACCAAGGGTGGGAGATACAGCAAAGGTGCTGTGTATTCACACTGTAAATCTGGTAGCCCAGCCTACAGACATTGCATGAGCCTTGGCAACTACTCTACCCTAAATGTGCTCTTCTGTCTTGCTGGCAAACAACTAGTACATAGGTATGCACTGCACAGCGAGGAGGAAGAGGGCTGGGGAGGGGCTGCACTCCACCCAGAAACCAGCAGCTGCTTCGGTGACCAGGGAACCCAGACCGGTCCCTTCTCGCCCTGCTTCCATGCTATGTGCAGTGCTGGGAGAAACTGTTCTACCTGAGTTTTACAGCCTGGGCTGACAATTTAAACTTTTTGGAAGGCCGTCTAGAGACTAGAGAAAGCCATTATTTATTTATACAGTTAATCACTTCACAACAGGATTTTTATTTCTGATTAATTTTATTGTTACAAGCAACTTGTATTATTCCCCCATAAAAGTTAATAAAGATCAACACATGGTACTTGAATTTATGCCACTGGCAATACCACAAAAAGTTAATTGAAACAGCAACAACCCACTAGCTTATAGCAATGACTGGCAGACACACTGGACTTAGTAAATTTGGTGAACTACTGTGCCCAGGAATTAACAGTACAAAAGAATAAGGCCAGAAGGAGGGTAGTTCAAACTGCAGTGAGAGAGTTGGTATCTTTATTCTTTCTTGTGCAGAAGGTAGTTGGCAATGGGATGCTTTCTTAATGTAAGTACATTACACCACATTTTGATGGTTCAGCTGTACAGGCCAGAAGAGGAAAAAGTTGAAAACAAACTCCTGCCAATTTCCTGTCTCTACCCACTCATTTATTCTGGAATAAACATCCATAGATACATCACCTGTTCCAGATCTCCTGGCCCTCAAGGCCTTAACCATGGATTGATGGTTATTCAGATCCATGAGTCACCTCTTGTTCAGCAACTTGTAACTTGTTTTAAGAGATAGATTCTGAGAACATTATCTAGCAGCATTTACTTGGGGAAAAATCTCCTCAACATTAATAGGAGAAATTAATAAAGCAAGCTACTTCCTGGTGTGAATAAAATCCAGCCCTTGATTATTAGTGGTAAACCTTCATGCTATACCATTTTCATATGGTTTAACCATCTATTTTGCAGGCATCACTATTCCTATCCTGATGCAATTAATTTTTTTACCAAAAAAAGGAAATGTATTGTGCATTTGTATACAAATTCAGAGAAAAAAAAAATTGAGAAACTATAAATCAGATATTTAAGGGTTAATCACATGAATTTGATTTTATAAAAGTATTCTAAACTAAATAAAGCACAAGAAAACATCAAGAGGATATCCTTTCATACCCTATTTCTAGGAAATGAATATCCAGAAATTTAAGTTCTTGTCTACAAAACAGTTATTAAGAGATGATTTTTTAAAAATTTAGTACAGTTGGAATATCATCCTTGTTAATGCCATACCCTGTTTGTAAGCAGAAAAATCCTTCTTCTTGAGTTTATTTGTCAGTTGAAGTCTTCAAGGACAGATGACTCATAATAGAACTAAATGAAGATGACAGATTCTTTGAAGAAAGCAAATCTTTTCAGAATTTGCCACATACTGTTTCTGGTCTTCATTTTTTGATTTACAATAATAAATTTTGATTGACTGCTTGACTGACAACTGTCCTGGGTAAGACCTACTTGATATTTTCAATCTTTTTCTTCCTGAAGTCCCCAGAAAATGAAGCAGAGCCTTTTGCTGTTCTATTACCAAGCCTTACAACTCTGTATCCATATATGGCGTGAAAGACTCCCGATGTAAAGATAATCAAGCCCACATGACTGAAGAGTGAGCCAATTGTGTGCGGATCTAGGATCCGACGCTGTAAGGTTAATGCCTCCTTGTTGAAAGCGTATAATCATTTTGAAGCATCTTCTTTGTTTTGTTGTGTTTTGGGTTTTGTTTTTGTTTGTTTTTTTTTGTTTTTTTTTTTTAAAAAGAATGACACAAAAAACCCAGAGCCTAATTTTATGTGCCTGGGAGTAGCTATCTAAGCTTCAGGCAATACAAACACTGCTATTACTGGGGAGTAAAAGCTCTGCATAATTAACAAACATCATCAGCCTTACAGTTCCTGTAGAATGTAGTAAGTTCCTTGCCTGAAGGCTGCTCTCAGCCTAGTAAGTCTGTTTACCCTGTCCAAGATTAGATTAGTTTAATTATTATGAAAAAGACTGCTAAGATCTTACAGCCTAATTATGCAAATGTTTCTAAATGTTCACAAAAGTAATTTATTTATTTGGAGATAAATGAATCTGTTTTGTCATAAACCAGATTGCAGTCCTGGCAATGTACAAGCAGGGTTATGTGCCCTTAGGCATATTTTTCACCACAAGCATCAGTGGGACCCCTGGATTACAACATTTATAAATACATAAATGTTTTTTAGTAGGTTTTTATTGTTTTTGTAAATTATAGTAATCCCAGAAAGAACTATCACAGGTTTAATACTCACCAACCTTGTTATGAAAACAGGGTTTCTCAGAAGAAGCATTTAAAAGATGCTAACAGCTAAAACATTCCTGGTAGACCTATTAAGATGCACCTGTTTTATTATGCTTTGGAACTGATACCTTCAAAAGAGTTCTCCGCTCCTAGTTCAGAATCTTGCTGCTAAAATAACCTGCATCAATAGAGTACTATTATTCTAAATAAGGCAGTAGTGTTCTTCTCAAGGCATACACTGCTAACCTTAACTGGAAGGAACCCCTTTTACATTAGGAATTCTGCAGGTTTTCCTCATAAACCTCATTGCAGCTTAGAGATTTAATTCTTCATCTATTTGTAATTACATGACAACACATGAAATAGATGCAGAAAAACTGTTCTATATTTAGCTCCTGCTCTAGTTTCATTGCTATTATCATGGAGATAACCCTAGGCAGCGCACTGCTGCCTTCTGTGAACTCACGCACATTCAAGGGAGAGTATTTAAATTTTGGAAAGGTAGACACTCAAAATCTGATCTTGACCACAAAGAAAACTGAAAAGCTTAAGAGTTGCACAGCTATGTAAAAGAGTTCAAATCTTTTCTTAATGAGACAAGTCATCTGTAGGCAGGGGCTACTTTGTGCACTGCAGAACATACACCCCTGACTCTCAGAGGCATCAACTTTGGAGGGAACCAAACTACAGGTGCCTTTAAAACAACAAATGTGAAAAGTTTAGCCAGATGTTAGTGGCAAAGCAGGTGAAACACAATTCACATCTCAATTAAACTGGGATATTTTGAGCCAAGTTCATTTAAACTGTAATGTCAACTTGATGCAGTAATGCCTTCTGCCATCAATGTTTATTTTCTACTTGAGACAATAGCGTGACATTTTACTGGAAACATACTTCACTAAAATCAATGCAGAGTGACTTCTTGATTTGTTTATAAATTAACTGTTCCTTAAACAAGCAGGACAGTAGTTCTATATGGGAATTACACCCACGGTTCTCCTGTGTATTAAATGGAGGATGTGAGCAATGATTTTTACTGGCTGCTATGACATCACCATTATCATGGATATTCAAGACATTAGAAGCTACTTGCTGTCAGTTAAATGATCACATCTCAAGAGCACCTGCTTTATAATTATTCATTTGGAGCAGGATCATTAACATATTCCTTAAGTCATTTACAGGCAATTTGACTCTACAGTAATGATTTTTTTCCCTCTTTGTAACAAATTAATGAGATATATATAAATACATGAGTACAAATGAAATTCACACAATTCATATTGTAATTAGTGTATACTAGAGGTCTGAAGGTTGTCTAACTTGCATTTTTCCTGTGGTAGGCAGCTATTCTGCAACCACTTAACAGCTACAACACTATATATGATTCTTTAATAAGAAAGATACATGTCACTGTACTTTTCTTTCAATGTGACAACAAGATTAGTAGTCAGGTTAGCTCCTGGCACTTTGGAAGTAACATTTGTGGTCCAGGCTCAAGAGTTTAAATGATGAAATTAGAAGAAATAAGAACGCACAGATTTATTACATCTATCTAATCAGCTACATAAGTAACAGAATTACTTGTCCAGTATCATCAATATAATGAACTTGGCCTAGTTTTAGATATCATTAGACAACTTTGAGAATCATATGGCTGATGGATAAGTGTATATAAATACAGAGGAGCATGTGCATGCACCTGCAATACATCTTAAATATTGGTAACTCATTTTAGGACTTTCCGCAGCTCACATGCTGACAGAACTTCCCTAAAACTGTAAAACCTCCATCATTAGCACAAGATAGCACTGATCTCATCTTGGCTTGCATACAGAACTTTTTATAAATGACATTACTTCTGGGGTGAAGGATGCAGTAAGACTGTCAGAAAACCACAGTTCACACTCATTTTGGCCCAAAAACCCCTCTATCCTGTAACACCCAAGATGCAATAATTGCAATAATTCCCTCAATCATAAGCAACAGAGAGGCAGCATGGCTCGGTGAACTATTGGGTTGAAACGTACGTACCGAGCAGGTCTACCTGTCTCCAGCAGCCCTGTTTGTTACCTTGGCAATGTGACAGTGAGCAGAAGACCTTCTGCAGGCACAGGGAGAAGAGACACAGATGAGATGGGAGCATTTTTTCTTCTAACCCATCCCCCTGAAAATGTTTAGAAAACACCTGCCATCGGGGGAAAAAAATCTTCTCTTACACAGCTGCTCTTTAGGAGTGACTTGGGAGGTACCTGGAGAGATGGGGGTGAGGGCAGGGGAATATTTCCATCTTCCCTTCAGTTTGACTGTAGAGGATCCTGAGTGTGCTGGAAAAGCCCTGAATGTGTCCGGAGAGATGATACCACCTCTGCCACAGCTAAACAATCTCTCTTGGACAAGTCCAGAAGAGGAACTAGAAGTGATCTTGGAAAGATCAGCTGCGTGTGAGCATAGGGAGCTCTGAGGTAGCAGTTTTTAATTCAAAGCATGAGACCAAGACATTCTGGATGATACACATGATCCTGTATGACTAACAGATGCCGAAAGACTCCTGTATTTGTCTGCAATTATTTCTGTGCTGGGATTCTGTTTGGAAATCTTGGCCTTAGGAAGACAATGGGATTTCTCCGTTCACTTCTGCCATAGTCAGGATTTCAGATGGTGATGGTGAACCCACGGCATATGAGAAATGTAGTAACGTGATGCAAACATCCCTGAACTTTTGTGATCTGTGTCCCTAATTATCCTGCAGAAATTACAGCAGCCTTTATGGAATAAGAGCATTATAAAAAAAAAATTGTTCTATGGTTATCAGATTCTCTGGTTACAATGTGCCAATTTGACAGGTGCATAAAAAAATTAAATTGACTTATTTCCTTATGTCATCAGTAAGTGAAGGCGTCATCATTATTAAAAATGCTACAGAAAGCTGAAGAATACTAATTACCAAATGACACACTAGTCATAAAATCAAAGCACAGAGGCACTGGCGTGGAAGCAGAAAGAAGCTGAATCCTCAGTATTCCTTCAGGATATAAACTACTCATACTTAGATAATCTTACAACATAAGAATACTCACTGTGCAGGATACATATCATTCCCAAGTATCACTTAGAAATACAGATTCAAAAAGACTGCTTAGACCTTTGAATATTACTCTCACTCTAACAATGTAATTTACTGTTTTTAATATATAGCTGAAATGCTACAGAAAACAAAACGTTGGATTATAATTTATTTCACATTACTGAAAGGCACTCCCTCCAACAGTGTATTCTGCATTATTGAGTATTTACTCTCCCTATTCTGCTGGTACAGCTCATGTCACTGCTACTGAACCAGATGGCTCTGCTCTGCAGCCCTTTCTCAGGATGTGATATTTATGGGGTGGCATTGGCAAGGCCTTGGGGTTTTATTTCTCCCAAAATGAAATCCGACAAATCACCAGCTCCCATATCAGCCCCTATATTGCACATCCCTGCATACCACCCATGGTTAGCTACTCCCTAGCCAAGCAAGCAAGGGTGGGCTTCTCACGTGATTTATTCTACACTGCACCATGACAGCAACCATTTAAAGCAATTCACAAAAGCAAGCATTTTCTATTCTTTCTCCCAGTGATGGAAAGCATCAGTGTCACGGCAGAAAGCCAAAGGAAAGTTCCATACATATATTCTCCCACTAAGCACATTCTCTTCCTCCAGAGCTTGAGACAACCTGGCCTACCTGTCCAGCTTGGGACAAACAACAAGTCCTCAGCCTGCAATTTCTTGGTGCCCTGATTCTTCCCAGGGTGTGTGCCGCACTTTGTGTCTCTTCTCTCTCTCCTCCTCGCCCAACTCCCTCCCTCTTCCTATCCCTACTACATCTCTCTAAACACCCCTTCTCTTTCCTCAGAGCAGAACAATAGCAATTCTCCCTGGCCATTAAGTGAAGGCTGGAAAAATTAAACTATCCTACTCTGGACTGTTACTGTGACAATTTAAAGCTGTGCATCCAAAGTTCTCACCTGTGCCAGCACTTTCCTTTTCCCTCTTCTAACTTTTAAGACCATTTTACAGTCTTCCTTGATATAAAGCTGCATTTGCTCAGGCAGCAACGCACAAGTCTGAAGAAGCCCACAATACACATCAGAATAATGCAGAGAGCTCATCATGACTCATTCTTACTTTCTCGGTGTTCACTGAAAGCAGTTTTACATTTGTGAACTGCATGATACCACTGAACAGTAGCTGAGTGCCTTCTCTGGGTGACAAAACTCACCACTACCAATTTGTTGGACTTACATTCAGAGCAGAACAGTATCCTTCCCGTTCCTTTCCCCAGGCCCACCCAGCACCATCCCCAGCCTCCAGCTAGCCGGCACACTGCTGAGCGCTGCCCTCAGCCTCCCTGTGCCCCTGTAGCCATGGCCACTGGCTCACCACAGCATCATGGACTTGCAGCCCCTTTTTAAGACAGCAAAAGGGAGGGAGATGGATCCTATTTGCTCTGAATTGCTGTATCATTGCAGTGTGCAAATGAGGCAGAGACCCCTCCTCCCCCCATCTTTGTTATAGCTCTGCTTGGATCACCTACTAGCATGTCAACGGAAAGTACACGCCACAGTAAAGCAGTTATCTTTAAGACATTAACATTTACCAGCCATTCAGGTACCTTGACATCTGACAAAAACTAAGGAAATATTATGGCATCTGTATGTCACACAGGCAAATAACCAAACTTTGTTACATTGTTTTTCATCTCTGACTATTCAAGTAAAAAACAAAATAAAGCAAAAGCAGGCTACACAGTACTTCACACTAAGGATAGATTTCATCTTAGTGAGGCTTTCTCTATCACTCATCACTGAGGTATCCAGAAACAACATGTTTTGCTTACGAGAACAATAGCCTGTAAATTTCTGAATCTGAAATATTCATGAGAACTAGGTAATGACATTTACAGCTTAACATACACATGCACACTTTGGGTTTCTAATGAAAGATCAGAAAAAGCCAGAGTACAATATAGCATTATCCTTTGTTTTCAACTATTCTGAAAGAGTCATTCTGCACAGGAAAACAGCTATCAGAGGTGGGGTATTTCCAGTTACAGCAGTTGTTACCCGGGACGAGATCTGTGGTTTACTCAAGTCAAGGGGTCCTTTTAACATTGCTAGCAACTCTCACAGAGCAGTAGCCCATCAAGGGGAAGGGAATGCTGTTTCCTAGAACAGTGTTACTGATGGAGCAGGTCCACTCAGGGCTGACTCATCAATTCTCATATACAGGTAAATACTTAACCCTCCTTTCCATTTGATACAGAAAGGCTTTTCTAAGAAAGGAATTTGTAATGTCATTTGACAGAGAAAGTTTCAGCAGAATGGCTAATCTGGGTTTTGAGATATAAGAGTAGTAGTCTGCCAATGTTACAGCTGATTTCATTTTTAAATCAACATTATCACATTGTTACAGATTTGCCAGCTCTATGCAACAATTATTCAGTTGATTATTTCACATCCCACACTTGACAAACATATATTCTTGCTAACTAAGTGTCCTTATAAGTATTTCATGCAATTCAGTCTCGTTTCCCAAATCTTGAATGTGGTACACCATAGATATACACCTTCCACACAAAACTGACTTTGAATCAAGCATTGCAAACACAACAAACAAACTGCTGATGAGAAAAAACAAAAGAGCAAAACACCAAGCACTATGTTCACATCTGCATCAAAGTTAAAGGTATGCTGTAATTTTGGATGCAAAAATTTCTCTGAATTTGTATGTATTGATCTACCAAAAGATCATATTGGACTGAAATTTAAATTTTATCTCTCCCTATTTCACACCTCATTAATCCTTTGCAAAATAAGGCAGAAACAAATTCGACATCTTTAAAAATTCAGCTAAATCAAGGCTAAGTTTTCCACTGGTTAAAAAAATCAATCACTTTGAAAGGGTTTGATATCTTTGATTAAAAGGAGCTTTAGTACCCTCAGAGCACCTGTTGACTACATCATTTAAGGTACTAAATAGCCTTGTGCTAATTGCTGCAAAAATGTTTAGACAGAGGACTGACCAGAAGAACATGCAATGGGTCAACTTGCATATGTTCAGCCTGTCCTCTCTGCTTTCACAGGTGATTTCAGTGGCCTGGCACTGCTCTTCCTTGCCTCATCCACGGGTTAAAAAGTGTATCTCATCCCCTTAACTCAGGAATGGAAGCTAGAACATTAGGCACCATTTTCATTCGCCCTTTTTCAAGAGCTCCCATCTTCCTAGACACACATCATCTGCTCTTACCAGAAAGATGTCCTCTGCTCTTTTTCTTCTGCTTGAAGCAGGAGCACCTCTCTGCTACCGAGATCTTGTCACTCTGTTTTCACATGGTTTGCAGCTTCATTACAAGCATGTTGCACATCTCAGGCTGGAACCTGTAGATGAGAACAGCTTTTTAATGTTTGCTGTAGCCTGGAAGAATTGTGCATTTATTCATCTGAAAGCAATAATGATGAAGGGAAAAATATTATTTTCAACTCTACTTCCACAGCACATTTCCAAGATGAGGCAGTGAAGCTTCATTTGCAGTCTGTTACAAACCAAATCAAGACATATATTTAATATCTAAATTGTGCACAGCAGCAATATGGAAAGAAGAGAAGAAACTGCTGATTATGTAGTTCAAGATGGGGCGAAGGAACATGCTGTTCACACATCTAAAGTGCCAGCAGCCAAATGTTGGAGCAGTATCATTCCCTACCCACTTATCGTGCCTTTGTGCAGAAGCTGACACATCTGTATAAATATTATAGGACTCTTGCTTGTAATTGAAGTCTCTCATTGCAAAAATAAGATCTACAGAATTAAGAGCTTCTGAAGTGCCTAGCAACTAAAACTGGAAGATATTCAAGTAATCTTCCACAAGATGGCTCTCTCTCTCTCTCTGTTCATATTACTGACTCAAACCTATGCAGAGAGAACATAAATAACATTCAAGACAAAAATGCGATTACAGTTTGGAGGAGTAAGAGTGCCTCCACATGGGAGCAGAGATTCTTCACTGAATTAGGGCAGCCTATGTGACAGTGGAGAACTGCACGCTATCCATTTTCTGCAGACCGTAAAGGGGCTGGGAGGGTTTCACAGAGTGTTTTGAAATTATGTCTTTTGAAAAGCACACACCTGCTCCACCTGCACTCCAAGCTGGTTCATTTCGATGCACTTTCATTTCATCAGTCACGTACCTAAGGGGCAGCACCTAAACTAACACATCCTGCCTTTCAGGGCTAACAGAAACGCCCAGCTCCTGGACTGGATTTGAACAGATAGCTCGTGGCCTGCTATAAGCACAGGTAGTGAAGCATCTTTGCAAATGTAAATTCATACTGGCACTCCAAACTTCAGAAAAAACCAAAACAATAATAAAACACATTTCCACCAATTTTTAAAACTCTTTTTAGATATAACTTGAAATTCATCTCTTATATGACAGCTATGGAAAAATATCTTTGTGACATCTGAAAGCATGTAATTTTTAGTAGCTTTAAAACCTACTGGACACACAGAGCCCTTTTACCCCTATTTATCCTGGACTGTTACATATCTTTACCTTATTTTCAGTGAAACGCACTTTCCTGTACATTGTACCGTTTAATTTGCTTACTAGAGCCTTGGGGATCGGTCTTATGCTTGGGAACATGTCCCTGCAGGGCAGCTGGGACACTGAAATTACAGTACAACAGTACTCTCTCTCTCTCTCATGCCTGTGCTCATTGCTCCTGGAATATAACGTCCTTGGCTGGCCCCATTTTGACAGCTGATTGTGCAATGTGGTAGGCAGGGATCTTGTTTCTTCTCACATCGTCATAATGTTGTCTCTACAGAGCTGTAAGAGGGTACCAGCAGTGTAGACCCACATTTGGCTTGGTAATAGCCAGAAGAGAGTTCTCCTACCACAGGAGGACTCCTCAGTGAGCATTTGCAGCTAGATTACATCTCTTCTTCATAGTCTGAGCACAGGAAACTGCTTACAGGGTCCCCCAAGAATATGTCTATTAAATTAGCAAAACCAGATTAGGTCTAATGTCTAAAAGGAATGAGAAAACAGCATTTCCTACACGTTACAAATGAGTACTATTTTTATGCAGTTAGAACTGGCCATTAACCACCTGTTCCTTACTATACACATTGAACTCCACCTCATCAGCTGGCATTCTTGCATGCACACAATGCCCTTTTCCAGCACCATGGCTGCCTTTGTATCATTTTCCTACCAAGGGAAAGGAGTTCTGCTCTCTCTGTTTTATCTCACCCACGCTAAGGAAACCACATTTCAGTCCATATTACAAGATGATGGAGAAACCTGAGCTCTAAAAACATCTGCCGTTCTGTCCTAGTTGCTACCACTCACAAGTAGGGCATGCAGTTGAGAGATACCAAGGAAAATGAAAGGGAAATGCCCAAACTCCTGTCCTGTCTTATGATGACACTCACACTAGCTTTCTGCTGAAGTAACTCTTGTTTTCTGCGTGGTTACAACAATATATGCCAGCAGAACGCAATCACATTCACATGCGTGCACAGCAACGTGCAGCACTTCACAGGATCACATCAGTTTGGCCCCCATCACCCATCAGAAACTGTGACTCACACCTTAGGGTTTATAGCAAGCTCCTGGCAATCATTTGATGTACAAGACTTAAAACTAAGCAAAGAAGAAGCAGAATTGTTTTTTTCATCTAAGTTTCCTTTAGTTCTGGTAAGATATGCCAGCCATTAGTTTCACTTGCTGCTTCATAACTACTTCGCTTCCTTGGCACACTAGATAAAGTCTGCTCCCCAGTGCTATGTCACACCCAGATACTGACCATCTCCTTTGAAAAGCACTGACCTCCTCCTCACAGAACCCTCCTGCTTTCTCTTCACGCACATAGGTAGCAGCGCTGGTGAATGGAGTTTAATTATGACTTGGCAACCTGTACACCATAAAGTAGCTGCTGCTTCTGTTGGGATAGGGGAAAAGGGGCCTGCAATTCATAATGAATATAAAAGTTGTCCTGGCAGCAATATGGCTTATCTCCATGCTGACAAAAGGAAAACACAGCAATATATTCCTCACATGCTCTCAATCTGTGTTAATTAAAAGTTATTTAGTTTTACTGTCAGTGAAGCTTAGGCATGTTACTGAAACCTCTAAGATCTGATTCTGATGCCATACTGATTTGAATCACTTGTAATAATCTTATTGTACAGAACCAAACACAAGGTATTCTGAAAAGAAAATGAAAAATAACATTTTTGCTTGCAGCCTTGTAATTTCCCCGAATCACGCTGTGTTGCTGACTTTTAATCAAAAGTCTCTATTGAAATCCACACTGGAAGATCTATTTAAGGACTGGTGGCAAGATATGGGACCATTGTCTTCAGTACAATTACTCCAACTTGTACTGCAGGAGTCTGAAAATCAAGTCCTGAGTCTTTCATATAAGCTTGGGCATGCTTAAGACACTATACAAATCAGAGATAAACATACAGGAGTCCTGTGGGACCTGTATGAACCTCTTTTCTTTTGGCTTTTGCTTCTGTCGGTTTAGTTTAGACTCAAAGATAGACTGTAGGTAAAGTTAGTTAATTTCCCTTCATATAAAAGTTTACATGAAATTGCTGTCACTGCATTACAAATTACTTTATACCTTTTTTATTTTATGACATTTTGGAAGAATGCCTGCCTCTATTACTGTCAAAATTCTTTAAGAAATTGCATTAAAATCTGAATAAGGTCACTGAAATACAAACAGAAATGGTTAATTTTCCTCTGCTGGGATGTTTCAATATTTCAGGATACTGACCCAAAAAACAAATCTTTTGAAAAAGCAGTGTGCATGCAGAAAATCATCATAATGCCCTGTGGTTCCAACCTGAGCCCATCAAAATCCACTGGAGACTGTCTACTGACTAAAGAGAGTTTCAGTGATAGTCCTCAAAATCCACATTTTCTAAGTCTAAAGAATCATTAGGCCTTCCAAAACCCCCTGTTACTGCCTGCACTTAACAGGCTCAAGAAACTCCCAGAACAAAATACAACTAAAGGTTGACGCTCTACTGTCCTACAGACTGTCGGATGCTATTTTCTTTCCCCACTGTTGACCATGAGAGCTGCCATACATATGCACAGCAGCAACTGGAATATGTTGCAGAGATGGGGAAGTGGTGAGTGCTGACAAGTTGAAGATCTGAGAGCAGCCACTACACAAAAAGGAGATTCTTTACTGTGAAATAACACCAAAGTCAGGATTAAGCCATCAAACAGAAGTATTTAGTATATATTAAGTGGAGTTTGACACTGGGAATGCAGATCAACAATACTTTGGGAATTTTCACTGGATATCAAAAAAGTTTCTAGAATACTAACAGTCTGTGCAACCAGGGCCCCCAGGTCTGGGACCCAATTGCCACAGCTGAGATCTGTAGTAGTCACCATTGCAGAATTACCTTCACTGAAACAAACAAAAACCAACCAAACAAAAAACAACACAAACAAAAAAAGAAAAAGATAAAATAAATTCTAAAACACAAAGAGAATGTACTTTGTTTCACTGGAGTCTGGACCTCTCAATCTTCAGATCAAAGCTGCAAATCCACTTTCCTACCAAGCACTGTCAGAAATTCATGAACGGCTTGTTAGGGAAATTGTTGTAGCATTCAATGCTTATTTACTCTGTACAGGGAAAATAAGTTGTATGTTTCTACATATTTTAAATTAGGCTCATTCATACAGACATTGCCATAAACATCTTATCTTTTAAAACAGAAAACACTGAGTAGAAGTACTATGTGGTCTGAAAACCGACATACTGTTTTGGCTGGTAGTTAATATTGTTTTACACTTTCATGTATTTTTGATGCAGACTGATGCTGCAGAAACTCTGGACTCAAAAAAATAAAAAATTATAAATTGATTAACTACATTACTGAGTTCTACAAGTATTCTGCCTACACAACTTTGTTCACAAGGCTTTCTAAAGGTAGGATGCATGGTGAATACCACAAGTGGTTTACCAAGCCGCATGTAGAGTGGCCAAACATCTTTCTTAGCTTAGACCAGGGAATCTCACACTGGGGACAGGTACCAAGAGGACACACACCTCCCTTGGCACAGCCTGCAGATACGCTCACTGCCAGAAGCTGCTGCTTGCACAACTGAGTTTACATAAGCAAATCAGGCTTGAGAACCCCTGTCCTGGGTGTCCTGTGTAGCGAATAACTACTCTCACCCAAGAAGTACAAGCTGTGCTGCTGCCTTACAACAAAAACAATCTATGTAGTCTGAAGATTGAACCTAGGTGTTCTAATCTCAGCACTAAATATTTGGAAAGCTTTTATCTGCATACATGTAGCGTACACTTTTAAAGAGCAGAAGCACATTTTTCATCCAAAATAGATAAAGAAGTTTAGAACTCAAACTATATTTTCTCAGCTAGCTCTATATGACTTTACTGTTCTGTACCTAATTCTCTCTACCTTGTACCTCTTTAGGAATTACACATTTGCCCATCCTTATTTTTGCCCACCCATCCAAGACAGACTATGAGAAAATTGGTAATACCTGTGAGAGCCGTGAAATTGTTTTTATACATTGAGAAACTTCCCAAAATGCTTGGAATTCCTGTAAGTTATTTCTTCCTGGAACATGGATGGAAGAAGATGGCTTTGACCCTTTATACAAAAGTCTAACAATCTTCTTATCAAATAGCTCCAAGCTATAGCAGCTAACACATATTTATGTGCAAGATGGCTCAGAATTATTGATTAGGTTTACCAGCGTTCCAGTTAAGAAACTGCAGTCTCTTTTTTTCCCCTTCCCTTACTGTTTTCTTGCATAAAATTTTTTTCCTTATCGTTGCTCATTTTTATGCAGAACATGTTTGCTTATTTGCTACGGTCAGTAGACATTTTAATTACTTCAATGGTAAATATATTTGAAGGCATTTGGCTTTCATTTCAGGGAAGAAAAACAATTAATATAATGGTTAGAGAACTGCATGGGAAAAATTGTCAAAAATATGAGCTGTCAACACCCCAAATCCAAATATATTAATAAATGTACTGTTTGTTTTGCCTTTGCCTTTTTCTAATGAACACAGTAGTGGCAACAAGTTAACTTATTTGCTACCTAAATCTTATCAAAGGTTACTGTGCAGTTATTTATCAACTGCAAACCTACAACTTCATTACATAATTATGTAGTAACCATCCAATTAACTCCTGGGGTAAACACATATTTGTCTTGCACTTCCTGCTCCACCACACATTTTTTGTTGTTACTATGTATGTGACACCGCAGCACTTACAAGGCCCTTTAGAGATCAGAATCTCACTGTTATTGACACTGGGCAGTCAAACACTATAAGAATGCACGCATAGCTTTAAGTTGTTGCTATGTAAGAAATACATTTATTATAAAACAAAATCAAAGGGAGCAAGACAGATAAGCCCTCTGTGCCGTAGGCTTTCCC
>NW_010142984.1:24471-48680 GCF_000699245.1 Pterocles gutturalis
CTACCCATTCCAAGATGGACAAGAGGAACTAGATCATAAGCTAACATCAAACACTGTAATTGCAATTAAATCCATGAAGCATCAGCAACCCACAAGAAAACTGCCTCTCTTCCCATGACATATGATGCATGTTTAAAAAAAAAAAAAAAGTAGAACCTTGATATGAAAAGCAGTAGGAGGGCGATACTGACACAGTCCATCCGTATGGGTACAGATGCCATTCAGTTCCAACGGATGCAAAACTCACTACTAGCCCAAAACAACCACTGCAGAAGTTTTACAGAAAACTGAATCAACAGCTAAGTAAACCAAGGCACTAAACAGCTGAATCACTTCTGAGTATCTCCACCTCCAAAGAGACAGCAGCACCTCTTAACTTCAACTGTGGACCAAGGGTGTGCAGACCGCCCACATTCCCTGCAGGCTGCCGGCAGTCCCCCGGGCTGGCACGCAGAGCTGTGTGGCTGTGCTGCTGTACAACAAACACAGCCACTCCACCGGCAAACCAATGTTCCAGAGGGGCTTCAAGCACAAAAAGAGAAACTTTGCTCTTCAGTCTTCAAAAAGACACTTAATATCTTTTTTTTTTTTTTTTTTTTTTATGGAAATGTGAATAAATGGGATAGAAATTACTTTCCAAACACAGGTCAAAGAGAAACATTTCTGAGAAATACAAGAAAGATGTAACAGGGTCCCTCCTGATGATTTTGCAGCCAAAAGTACTGTCCTGAATTCCAGCACAGACAAGTCTATTCCGTCCCTCAAAACCACTTCTGGGAATACTTTTATTGCCCTCATCCTCTTTCAGATTCCCTCATCTCTTCAAGGCCATGTAAAAAGAATTGCTTGGCAAATAGAATTTAATTGCATTAAATAGCAAATTAATCTTTTCCCCCTAGATATCCTAATACCAGAAAACAATTGAAAATATAGCCACGCACCAACTGGCTTCTCATTGTAAAAAGTTATTCCAGGATATTGGCTTCTGTCCAAAAGGTAAGAGAAACAGAGGTAATTTAAATACGCTTGAACACAGGAACAAATGCTTAAGCTCTGTTGCTCTCTTTGTCAAAACCCATTCTTTCAGAAAATAATTTTCTTTACCCATTGGACAACAAAATGCATTGTCAAGAAATTTTATAGCAATAATTATAAAAGATGTCCATTTGAACCCATTGAGGTCTTACTGATTTTATAACACCCAGCAGACCTCCCTGCAGGAGAACGCTATATTTATGTTAGCAATATATGCGAGAATTGAGATCATAAAATTAAATGACCACATAGAACTGTCATTTATATGATGAGCGCCTACATATGTGAAGGCTGGTTTATCTTGCAAGATAGGAGAGTACTAAATGGTTCACTCTCAGTGAATGCTTTTAATCACGCATTTCTTCACTGTTTCTGCAATATTACACTTGAAGGACTGGTAAGCAGTTTGCTATGACATGTTAAATGGCTACTGGCGGTACAAGCCCGGTGGAAGTGCTCACTAAAATAGAAGTACAGTACATATTGTATGCAATTGTTTTATGAGACATTATGGTTACTAGAATAACATTTCACCATTACCAACCGCTGAGAGAAAAGTCATTAAGATATTTGGCAAGCCAGGGTAATTTTTCAACAGAACTACAGTACAAGACCCCAGAATAGCTTCGGTACAAAAAGGCTAGCTGTCTCAAGAAAACAGCTGAAGTCTTTGGTGTCATTTTATTCATAGGGGTTTGTTTTCAGATTCCAGTGAGAAAGGTATTGCTTCCAGAGTGTGAACAATTGAGCTTTAACCCTTATTATAACAATGCAATTTCAGAACCACTATAATAAATCTCGTGGCAGTGTTTCCATTAAGAATCTCCATTCTAAAGAGCTTTTATGGGAGATTTCTTTAAACTATCATTTTAAAACTAGAGAGAGATTAACCACGTGTTTAAGCACTGTTAAACATTGAGACAGAAATAAACAAAACTCAATTCACTGTTGTCACCTCAGCCTCCCCCCATGTTTTTGAAAGTACTGCAGCAAAAATAATGAAAATTCACGCCTTCCACAAAAATAGTGTGGCTCATGCTGGACAGAGTCCACTCCACCACCAGCAATGGAGCCATCAACTGCCATTTTTCATACTGTCGTTGACATATTTAAGACTAACTCACAAACGTACAGACGTCATTCCATCTTGATCGTTTCCAGTAAATATGCTTTTCCTCTTCCTAGAGCTGTATTTTAATGATGAGATGAGGCATTGCAGCTTCAAGGTACAAACACTTTCAACAGAAACAGTCACTATGCATCACCTAACTAAATCCTTTTCTCTATAACAACAGTAATGACCCATTACAGTATTATCACAAGGTAACAAAACTTAAGTAATGAGGCCCAGTGCAACCAGACACTTCTACTTGTCAATGTTTCCAATAGAAACAATGACTTCTGGTTAACATGAGCTGACAGGAGAGCTCTTGAAAGCCCTGTAAATGATGCAGGCCAGCACTACACAAGCTGTTATTTTATTCTTGTTTCTTTCTGCAAGTCTGACCATGACAATCTCCAAACAGCGAGTAGTTTCAAGAGGATTTGCTATTGATCTGATTTGGAAGAAGGAAATTCTCATATCTGGGTTTTTTTGGGGTTTTTTTTTGTTTGTTTGTTTTTTAATCTAATATTGTATACTTTTCACACACACACTTAACAACTGGAAATAAAATATACCAACTAGATTCAAGCTCAGGGAAACATTTACCAGGTGATCCATTTGCTAACAGAAGAATGGGTGGAAGCTCCGTCAAATGTAATGCAATTATTTGATATTATATGAGAAAGGAATTATGCTGAGGAATATTTGTCTACAAAACTTTGTACAAATGTCTGCGTCCTGCGGTGTCTACAGAAGAATACAGTTCACACGAATGAAGGTTTTCCAGTCACCTGAGTTCAGAGAACTGTATTCTAAAAAAGCTCATTCTAATCTGACAGCTCCCATATTCTGAACAATATTACAGTGTGGTTGTTCCCATGTTTGTAACTTTCAGCAATGACTAAACGCCTTACCACAGAAACTAAAATTACATAGAAAGTTTGTTACTTGCCCGGATCTCTCAGATAATTTCATTTCCAACTCATAGTCCCTCACTTCTATAAGGTACAATGTACGTGTACAGGTACAGGTACCTGGAATACTCCCAAGGGCAGTAGCTTGCTGAAGTTCTCTGTTTGAAAAGAACAGTTTCCAAGACTAAAACAGGGTACAATGAAAATTCCTAGTTTACCTGGCAATTGTCAGGAGTAACCCCAAAAAGAATAGAAGGATCACAGAAAATGATGGTGGAAATTAACTTATTCTCTAGTAAAACTACATGAATTCCAGATGAACTGAAACCTCTGTCCAAAGTCATCCTGTTCAGAAAGACAGGTCTCCCATTCCTATCATAACTTTCTAAGCTTGCATCATTGTAGTTCTGATTTTGCAAACATTTACATATATATTTGATTTTGCCATTGTAAGTAATTCCTACTGGTCCTCCCCTAGCACAGAAATAAGTGTCCACTCACTTGAAGTGGTGCTTACATCACTGACAGTTTTAACACTCATGTCCATAACCTCTTTCTGCACTTCTAGGACTACTCCTCATGATACTAAGTGATTTCTGATCAGCTGCAGTTCATTCATGCATTTGAATTTATGGCAGGAATTGGTAGAAGGGCAAGAATTTGAGAAGTACTGAGCTAGACTTTTAGAGCCACAATAGAATATAAAAGAAATTTAAAGACTGGAAATATAAAAATATTTTCTGGAACTCAACAGCTGAACTCCACGAAAAGCCTATGTTAATACCATTAACATAGGGTTTTTTTAATAAAGCATTACAAAAGCAAACTTCTTTTTCTTACAAAAATAATGGCCACGAACTCAAAGTGACTGCCATTATATATATCATGACTGCCATGACTGTCATGACAATGACTGCCATTCATTATATCATGAAATTACTCCTCGTTAATCAGAAATCTAATTTTCAGAACTTTATTCTGCAAATTAGCTGCAACTGTATACACAGAGGTATCAACCTCTGTATTTAATTCTCATACTCATTTGAATTCCACAATATTAATAACTGCATTTATTAAAGATGTATTTTTACTTTCTTGTCTCCTAACTTAATGAGTTTGCTTGTGTTAGAATCAGACAAGCACATCAGATATGGCAACTCACATATCCATGCACTGGAAAAAAGCATTTCCCCTTTGGTCTTAACAATGAATAAATTTTGTTTTTATTTTAAAATTCAGTTATCAACATTTTTCCTCAGGAAAAAAAAAAATCATTCTCTTTTAGGAATAACAGTGAACACACACACAGAAACGCAAAAAAATGTTTTGACTTTAAAGCTCATGTGTTGTGCCAGAAGAGTGAGCTCTTCATCATTTTTAATTTAGAATGCTAATTTTACAGAGTGTGAGAATTCAGAGATAGTTCTTCACAGCCTCTATTCCCATTAGGGTTCTCTCTGAAAAGTTAATAACATTAACAGTTTTTCTATTAATTTCATTTGACTTGTCACTGAGTTTTTTTAGGGTCCCACAATAAAGGGAAAAAAATCTCTAAACTTATAAGCAGTTACAAAGAAGTTGCTAAAATTTCCCTCGTGGAACTGAAAATACCAGAGCAACTAAATGCTTTACCAGGCTTCCTAAAAATTCACCATGATTTCAATATCACTTAGCAAAAAATTTACAAGATTATGCCTGAAACATAATGCACAGAATTATATAAATGAATTAAACCTAAAACATGAGTAGTTCCACTAGCTGTTCTAATGTTTGTATGTAGAATTACACGTGTTATTTTCTTATGCAACCTCCAATGCGAATGACCCAGTTGTTAAAATCTTCATGCTTTAAAAACTTAAATATTTTCAAATGAAACATGAGGGAAGACAGCATTGGCTCTTATGCTGTTTACAAAGTTTCCCCTCAAAAGACACTGCTTTCATAGCTATAAAATCTTGAATGTAGTTCTTCAAACTGAATTTAAGAAAATACACACTTCAGCCCAAAAGTAGAGCTGGGATAATGTGATGACTAAACAGAACTACTTGCTTAAGCAAAGTTTGCCAGGAATGCAAACCCTAAGGAAAACTTAATTAAAGTCAATGAAGAGGAAAGCAAAGCACAGAAAAATTAAGCAATAAAATTTGTGGAAAGCAAAATATGAACTGATCAGTTATCAGTGCCTGTGGGATAGTTTTGCAAATGTAACCCTTCAGCCTACAGCATGCTGGGATAGATTTTGAGCTTTGTGTGTTTATCTTGTACAGACCTCACTTAAATCAATAAAGTTATGCTGAATTTATGGTGCTAGAACTGATGCAGAATTTTGCCCATTTGAACAAAACAATGATTGCTGCCATACCCTTCTGAAGACTTAAAAGAAAAAAAATGAATCCTCCTCAGACTCATTTCACTATTTTGACAGCGTATTTGGCAATTCCTCTTATGCAGAATTTAGATATTTTGAAGATCTGGGTCCCAATTCTCTTATTTCCTACAGAAATTTAACGTTGCTAAAAGTGATAATAGAGTGACTATTGATACATAATAGGTTGAGAACCTGATTACTCCCCATCAACTCACTATTTTCTTGTTATATTTCTTCTTTATATTATGTACTTTGGAGCATTACTCAGTCCCCACTCAAAAGCTTTCAGGTATTGTCAGATATTTATCAACCATGTAGCAAAGACTGAAAGCACTTTTCTGACTTGAACTCACTAAATTCTGAGAAGCTTTCTGTAAAAAATGGGAGTTAGATGCATCTAAAAAAATAGGAAAAGAAAAGCACCGATGTCCAAAATTTTAGACAAAATATTTTATATAAAACCTGCAGCAGCAGCAGGCAGTTCTCCTCCCTGTCACTCCTCCTGAGCCATCTCGTCAGCATCCTTCCTTTGGAGACTACAGGGCTGCAGAAATTTCACAGCTTTTCACCACCTCAGACAGCTAACTCTGGGGTACAGGGAAAATAAAAGTCTATGTTCTTTCCAGCACTGCTTGGCTATAGCAACCCAGTTGTGAACTTGGCCACTTGCTGTAACTTTGCTACTAACTTTATTGTTGGCTCCTGAAAGGGGAAAGGTTTGCATTCCCACTGCCTCAGCAACATCACTCAACACTGCCTAGGCTGGTTTGTCATCAGTCCTCAGGCTGTTGGCCATAACCAAGATCAAAAAGCACTGTCTAGGTTGCCAAAACACCAAAGTCTCTGGATTTTAACAGGCTTGTTCAACAGCGTTTGCAGCACCAGTCAGCATGCAACAGTTTAGTGTGTATCAGTCTCAGATTTGATGTAATCACATGTCACTTAGTTTGAAGCATTTAATTAAAGTTTAAACTACTGAAAACTGCTGCAAATCCCAGAGAAACAAATCCCTCACAGCAGAACAGCAACTGGCTGTTATCTCTAGGGGGTTTCAAGTGCAACTCCCTTTCCAAAGGAACAGTTTGGGGCAAGGAAGGAATTTCTTTTGTCAGACAATTGACATGGCAATAGGCATGTGGTCACCGGCATCGCTGTCCAGTCTTTTAGTTAAACAGAATAGGGATGGGAATTTAAAACTAGGAACTAACAGAAAATAATCAAATGTTGTTGCAAACAGAAGGCTACAAGATCTCAACTTTTCAAACCGAAGGAAAGACTTGATATTACTTGTAGGAGAAACAGAAGCCACCAGAGTTTTACAGAGCAAGATACCTCGCACAGGTGTCACCGTTCCCTCTGGTAGATGACCTGAAGGAAAATACATACAAGAACCAGGCTAAAAAGAACGAAGCTAAGCCTAAATTTCTACCAGGTATGCCAGGAGATACCCACTAGACCTATTTAATACCTGCCATTTAAAGAGAAAAAGCGTACAGTCAGCCTCACACATTTCTCTCTACTCTTGCAACTGATAAAAATGAAGTGATGTCACTTTGTGATCAGTCACAATATGTTGGTGCTCCATTCACACATAAAAAGTAGAAAAATAAAAATTTTTCCTAATGATATTGCTTTAGAATTTACATGTGGAAATCCAACCACTTTTATAAATCTCCAGTGCTATTCAAAGAGATTTCAGTGGTGCTTTTCAAAGAACAGTTGCTTTACATCTATTAAAAAAAATGCAGTATACTCCTTTCAGAAGTTTCTTTCATAGTTTTGCAGGATTGAGAGACATGGTAATCTTGATCAGGAAGGGAGGCAGGAAGACAAAAGAAAAGATTAAAACCGTAGAAGTGACCTTTGTAGATATTTGGGATAACAGCAATTGACTCCACTGTTCTACATGACAAATTATGTTTTCAAATCATATTCAAAACAAATGCATCAGAAAGAACATATTAAATGAGTTACTTAGGAACCACCATGTTTAGCTGAGCAAACTATTAAATTATTTGCCTCCAATGACACCTGAAAAAGGCTTATTTTTGCAGTTTGAATATAAAAAGCTTAGAAATGCTAATCATTCCATCTGGAAATCAAAATCAAACTGTTAGATTAATGAATGCTACAAGTAGCTCTCACATACAGAATAGTAAAGACATGGTTAGCAATTTGTTTTGACAAAAGTGATTAGAATATTTATTTTTGCTAACACTTCTCCTACATGCGGACCTGGAAAAATAAAACTTGTTTGTATAATTCAGTAATACACAAATCTTTATTAAAGCTCAGAATGTTGCTAAGTTAATTATACTATATTACCAAGAAAAGGGATAATCAAGAAACCCTCCACAAGTTCATAATCTGAAAGGCAAACAATGCTTCACTGGTCTGATCTGTAGTGCCACTTTGAGCCATTTTAAATAGAATTGCTAGGTTTTACTGTTTATTATTAAAATGAGTGGAAAAGCTGAACTGCTCATTATAGTTTCTTCTGATCATAAGAAATGCAACGCAACAGCACCTAAACCATTACTTTTCTTTTAGATTACACTAACTGCAAATAGTACCTCATAAATGAGAGAGAAAACGTTGTGAAGAGTGTTTCTGTGGTCTGCTTTGCTTCTGTTTATTCCATTATGGGTGATACTCGCTCAGAAGTCTTGGAGAAATAAAACAATCAAAATCTCCTTTTTTAACTATGCTGAAATTAACTTTAGAAGAAAGAAATCTCAGAAGTTGTAACAGACTAAAATCTCATCCATTATTTCAAACTGAACTGTACTATTTCCCTCACATTTTGCTTTCAAAATAACCACTAGCGCAGAAAAAGGGGCAAAAATTAATAGCAGCTATTCACAGATTCCTAGTTCAGAGCTATGTTGTTCAGGGCTTCCAGTCATCCAGGAAGATGTAACACAATGATTTCCATCTCAAGCCCCTCGCTTGTGGCTGAGGAACAGAAAGACCCTGATTATAAGCAACAGAGAATCTCAATTTCCTTCAGTTCCAGTGATTAATTACTCTGTTTAAAGCAATTACGACTGCCTTCAGTTTCTAGCAATTGGGTTTCATTATGCCTCTCTCTGCTAGATTAGAGTCCACCTAGTATCAGAGAGCTTTCTTCTACAGGAATAACAACAGGTTACATATATCACAGTTTAGATGAACAATTCCTCTTATATTTGATCCCAAATGCAAATTCCAGCCCTGCTCTGGGATCCTACCGCAGGCTTCCTCCACGGTGGATCAGACCAGCAAGAGCCTGTGGCCCCTAAAGCATTTCTGCAGCCTGCAAAACCTCAACGGCTGAGGGGACAATTCTTCCTGCAACGAATGGGAGCTTGACTTCGATTCTGAGCATGACCAAATCCCAAAGTCTGAACACATCCTTTTCATGCAAAAAGCACAGGATGATTGTTTCAGAGTGAAACCCATCTTTCAGCTGGCCTTAGTTTTAGAAATTTTTCTTCTGAGAAAGTATATGGTGGCAGGGAGGAGGAGGAGAAAAGCAGCAGCATCTCTGGAGAAGTTAGAGGGATATGATGTTTTGAATTAACGTTTTCATGTCTCCAGTGATAAGTCAAGAGTGTAGGTAAACATGCATATTTTGCTGTGAACAGTAGGTAGGGCTTCCTCTGCCACAGGACCTGTGTTCCCACATTCCCAGCTTCTCCAATGACTTACAAGGCAACCACTACATTGAGGGGAATGGCAGGCTAGAAGAAAACGTGCATGTTACTGTTACAAGGAAACTGCAGTTGTGCCCAAGTCCCATCTGTTACTCAGCTAGAGGAAACCACTCCCTGTAACCTCAGTCCAGTAGCAGGCAGAAAAGAGGAAAATGAGAAAGTACCAGTGCAGGGAGAATCTGCTACAAAACTCACAATGAAGACAGTCCCTGTTTCCTCATTTATTTAGTGTGGTTCTGTTTTTGTTATCAACTTCGGTTCATATCTGCAAACCAAAGTCACCACCTTCTCTGGACAAACAGCTGCCTCTGAAACATTCAGAGCAGTCTTTTGGCAGCAGCCTTTCTAGCGGTACATCGGTGAAGCACTGCCTCTCTAAAAAGCAGCAGCTGCTAATTCTGGTGTGGGACATAACAGCACGCTGCCACATCAGGTTGGGTCTTGCAAGAAAATGAATTTCTCTGGCCTAGATCATTTGACAATTGCTACCATATGAATAATTCAATCCACAAAACCTAGCAAATTGAGGCAGCGAATAAAACAGCGAGCTGTGTACTGCACTGTACGGCCAGAAACAGCACCAGTTCAGCCAAAGGGTGTGACAGCTGTTTGCTGATGGTGATGGCTGGCCACTGCATACTGACTAATTGTTGAACCAGGGGAGGCTTCCCAGGAAGACATTTCCATGTTTCAAACTGTACAGTTTGCCATCCCAGTCCCTTTGATTTGAGTTAATAAAATTAGGGTTTAGACATATAAAAGTATGCTCATCATAATTCCTCCCAGGATTAACTAACCTGGTTTAAAAGCACACATTTACCTAAACCTGTGTGATTTTCTCATGCTCAAAAAGCCTTTAGCTTTGTCTTACCTTCCTTTGGCTTCTGGGTCTAAAATTCTGTACAATGAGAGTGAGCATCACAGCTTTCTTCAAAAATGTTTATCCGGCTTTAATTTTAGCAATAGGTGTAAGAAACGTACATTAATTGAAAGATGCAATGCTTCCTTCTCTGTCCTTCAGTGTGTTTCCCTGCCCTTGTCTCATCCACTTTTAAAGCAGGAAAGGAGAACATGTTCAAAGAGAACTTGGCCATTTCTGAGATGAATTTATTCAGCTCATCAATTCTGAAATACTCTCCAAAAGGGGAGGTGACTGCAGCTCCAGCCCAGGCTGCCTGGTGGGCTGTCTCACACCTTCGGCAGTCCACCTGCTCTGGCTCACAGGCAGTAGCCTGGAACTCCAGGAGCCCCAGACGCAGGGTAGCTCACCTGGCAGAACAGCCAAACAACCTCCACATCCTTTGCATCTCACTTTGTAGCTGGCATGCTTCCAGAGAGCTGCATGAGTAAACCAGCAGGAAACCAGCCTGAAACTTTACATGTTTCCAGAAAGAAGTTTGTCAAACTGAACTATTTGCATGGACTACTCAGATGAATTAGCATCTCCACTGTTGGAAGTTTTGTGACTGAATCTGCTCTGTTTCATGCTTAGTTAACACAATATCCAGTAAGTGCCTCATGTTTGGGTGGGCTATTCACACAGAAACAGGAAAAAAAAGTTATAATAACAAAGCCTGACTGTAAAACTACAGTTGTTAGAGATATGTTCCAAGTTAGAAGCATTTATGATGTTTGCCACTAAAGCTTTTCACACTCAGGTTCACATTGCCTCTCTTATGTTGTTCTGCTTGCCCACAATCACTCCATCATGCACTGCATCACTGACTCCTATCTTCCTACCCTGCGTAGCTGTGCCCTCTAGTCAGGGACACTGTTCACCTTTGGCAACTTTCTTCTTCAAACATCAGTCTACGCACAACAAAAAAAGTAGCAGGCTATCAACTGAGACACTTGACTGTATTCTTTACACAGGAATCCTGCCTGCAAGAGTAGTTTTGTATCATTTTACTTACTCAGATAAATGAACAGAGGACATTTATTGTGACTGACCTTGCCTCGACTACTGACAACACCTGGCGGGACTTGAGTAGACTTACTTGCATACAGAGGTAAAGCAGGTGATTTTTCCTAGTTTACAGTCAGTGTGAGGTTTCTTGAACAATCAACGTCTGGGGGTAGAGCTTGGCTTCAACAAAGACACAAGTAGTAATCCTGTGGCACTCAGAGCCAGTTATTTGCTTCTCTGCAGGCCTGGATGATGCAGAAACACTTAGCCAATGTCTCTTTTGGGAAATTAATAGGGTTAGCTTGATCACAAATGGCTCATTAAAAATCTCACATAGTCTGGCTGCCCACCTCTCTGGTACCCACCTCTGTATGTGTGGCCAACACACAAGAAGCCACCTCTGGTACTTGCTAGAGTACAACATGGATTAAAGGTTCTCCGTATGAGAAATTGAGTGATTGGGAAATTATAATGATGAGGCCTGTGGCTATCCAACACAACAAAACAATCCATTTGCCTTATCCCAACTGCGCACAGAACTAACTCACAGAGGTCATTTCATCTCACATGTCCAATTCATTAGCTGGGGCCAGCTGACAACAGGCAAAAAAATGAGGGACCCTCTACCTGGAAAGTGAAAAGCATTTACAAACCAGAGTCATCCATATGAAAATAATACAGACGAGAAGAGATCATCAAGATAAGCAGAGTCCAGCTTTGACAAAAAAAGTACTTTCAACAAGAAACAACCTGCCACCACAGCAAACAAAAGGAAAAAAGACATTGACACTTTAAAGCAAATCAGAAATCAGTCTTGCCCTCAAGAGGGAGGAAGGAAGGGATAGAGGGTGGGAAGGCAGGTGTCTATAGAAACAAGAGAAAACATTTAGTACAGTGCACTAAAGTGTTGAGTGATGAGTGTAGTGAGGGACAGGAGCTAAGCAGATGGATCTTTCCAGGAAGTCAATAAGATTGTTTGATCTTGTTCTAAAACACAGATTGATTTATTACATTTAGGACTACTGACGCTCCTTTGACAGACCTGCGTTGCACAAGGCATTTACAGAGTCTCTTGCCAAAATTTGAGATTTTTGCTTCCAGAGTTCAAATGAGAAGGACTTGAACCACTCCTCAGTCTGCCCTTGGCCTGTTGGCCACACCACGATGTGCGTTTTGCCAATGCTTCCACATCTCAGCCTCTCCAGAAGCTTGCTTCACAGTCCCTCACTGATCATGGTCTCTGCTGAGCAGGGTACTGAACACACTAAATAGGACTTTACTTTCTATAACCACGGTCTGCTAAGCAAAGTCATCCATGCATCCCCTGCCACGCACGCACACTCTCCGCAGCTAGCTCTGCCCAACACAGCTGTGTACACACGCTTCCCCAGTCTGTCCTAGCAGTACTTTCACACTCTCCTTGCTCCACATGTAATGGGCTCACTTTCCACACAGCTCCCACTTGAATGCATATTCACAGCTTGTGCCAATGCTAAAAGTAGCAGAGAGCAGAGGCACATTTCAGAGGAGGCTCGCACAGCCCTCTGAAATCACCATCCTTCTAGAGAAATAAGTCTCTGATGACTCATACTGTAGGTACGGCATTATGCTGCATTTGTGATTCAGATGCCTGCTCCAAATCTAAAGCACACATACTGTACCAGAGAACTTTCAACATAAAGGAGGTATAAAAGTGGAGCTGATTCACACTCTCATCTGCAATCAAAATACCGGAGGATGCTGAATGATTCCCTCTCCTCTGGTTTTGGATGTCGATATCTGACCTCATTTCTTGCTTGTGACATTTTCTTGGGCAGCTCAGTGCTCACACACTATCATTCCAGCCAGCAACACTCAAAGTCATACAAATGTGAGTGTATGTGTATGTCTCTGAAGGAGGCTAAGGGGTGGGATAAATTAAAGGCTTTTAAGTATTACTGATTGAGTAAGAGAGAAAACAACATTTAAAAGCCTTATAAATTGCTATTCCTTCCTTTTGATGCTAAATTTCTCTCTGTTTTGTTCTATGCAGCTGGCTGAATGATGACAGAGTGGCTTGCAATTATCTGGATGACATTAGATGCCAGCTGAAATGGACACTAAAGGAAGAATCCAACATCCTGCATATGTAATTCTTACTCCATTTGGCACTGAACCAAGTCAACAAATATACATTCCTTCCCCAACCACCCCCAGTAAATCCCATGGCCAGCGAATGCTGCTACAGTAACAAAAGCCTGGAAAGGGGGAAGAGCTTGGATATAAGCACAGCTTTCAAAATGTTGGAGAAGAGACTTTTAGATTAAGAACTGCATATGCCTCTAGGTAACTCCCACAAGCTGTGCACACTGAACGCTTATGTGTACACCACAGACCCGGGCTTCCAATGCCTGCAGAATTCTGAAGGGCTCTCATTAATCTGGTGGCTTTCATTTTCAGTCATTGTACAGCTTATTCAAATCACAGGTACTCCTCCGCCAATTCTGTGAAGCTTACTGAAATAGACCTTAGAAACCAGCACAGCTGTCAAAATAATGTTATTGTTTTCCTGAATCTGTTTCAAAGACAGTCATTCCAGAGAAACTTAAAAGTTATATTCCTATATTAGCACACTAAGTAGTTCATAGCAGTTTAGTAAATCAAATATTCCATACTGCTAGCTTAATAAGATGGGGAGTCATGCATGAAATGACTGCCAGGTTAATGACACAGGGAGCCATGCCTGGCATGCATTTGCATATAATAGCACAGAATGTTCCCCTAAATCCTTTAAATTACTCATCAGTTCTTAAATAGGCATTTAACTAAGGCTTCACCCAGAATCAAAAAGAAAGAGCAAGCCACCTACAACTGAAAAGAACGATTGAAAAGGACTAAGCAAAACCTAAAATGCCAGCTTGTAGGAAGAGCTGAAAATCTGCACGTGCCAACAAACCTAACCATACCATAATGTCTACAGCTGAAAGTAAATGGACAGAATTTGTTTCTTTATAGTAACTCAATGAAAACTAAGGGTTGGTTTTCTATCAAGTGTGGCACTATGGACAGATGACAGACAAAAAAAAAAAAAAAAAAAAAACTTTAAAACAAGCCTGGAGCAACACCCAGCAGGGATGAGGAGTGGAACAGTAATTGTGCCTGTTATTTCCCTAATGACTCAGAGTCAGCCTGACACTGTCCGAGGTGAAGATTTTTGTTTGGTTTCCTTTTGCGGACCTCCTTCCAGACCGCCATATGTACATTCCTTCATGCTCCAACTCTTGATTTGGGCTCCATTTGTAGGAGCAGCTGAAGAAACAGGACACTCAAACCTGAGCTACAGAGGGTAAGTCAGGGTGAAGAGAGAAAGTCTAGACCCTTCTCCTTAGATAACAGCTCAGGAGAGCTTGGTTATTGCTCCAAGCCGCACTTAGAATCAGGAAAGTTGTTTCAACTCTGCATTTTGCTTTTTTCGTCCCGTTGCCAGTTCTTCAGGGCAAGGACATGTTTCAACGTGTTCATAAGTGGGCCCTCAAGGATGCTCAGGGATTTTCATGTCATTGCAATATAACAGACCAATCTGTGTCTTCAGGCCCAAATACCCATAACACGCAGGACAAAATAACTAGCCGGAAAAGTTTCTGCCTCGCTTCAGCAAGTGGTACCTCATTTAAACACATTGTCATCATATATGCTGGGCTGTGCAGAACAGAGGCATTTTCTTCTGGATGTTGACTTGTTCTTCCCTCCACTTACACAGAAGAAACCATCCTCAAGATCCTGCTCTGAGTATCATTTTTATATAGCTGGATTTAAATGTCCATTAGCCCGAGCTACAGACTACTTGCAAATGTGAGTTATGAATTTATATACCTGAAGTTTCTAAATTTTACCAAAAGGTATAGTATCATTCCAACATGCAAGAAGATAATACACTTATTAGTTACTATGTTTGGCTATGAAAAGTAATTAACAAACTAATTTGAATTGAGCAACTATGAAATAGTGAGCCTTGAACTTTCACACTGTTGCTGCACAAGGTACATCAGACAAATAATATCCACCAGCTGCTTTTCCTATGACTCACTTGAGTAGTACTAGGGAGTAAGAGCAAACAATAAGATTTCAGTAAAGAAAAATGTTAAAATATTTCCATTGTCTCATAAACTGAGACCTTTTCAATCAGGGAAAATGTCCCTGCCTAGACAATAGCAGTAAAAAAAACCCGAACTTGCTTCTCTCCCTACCTCCCATCCACTTCACTGAAGTATCAGTTTCAAAGCCTAAGCAAAACCAATTGAAACTTTATTAAATCCAAGCTTTCCCTTACTTCTTCATAAAATAAATAAATGCAGATGTTGTGTTATTGACGCTTTCTCCATACCAGCTTATAATTAAAAAAAGAAACAGAATAGAAAATATAAGGTTCCATAGACGTACTAACTCATCCTTCTTGTAAATCACAAAATATCTATCACTGCTTGTCTCATTAAAGGCCAGATACTGTTGTAAGGCAAAAGGCTGACTGTGGTTCACTTACAATTAATTTCACAAGGAAGAACGCCAAAATCATATAGCAGAAATATACTTTAAAGACTTATGAGGATCCTAGTGTCGCAAATGAAATGGCTTTACACTGTAAGAAATAAGGGAAGGTAAGCACTACTCATTTCTTGAAGTAGAAGCAAATTGGTATGCAGTATGGCCACTCTTTTCTGCAAATGGCAGATAAAGACTTTTGGAGGAGTTTGTCCTAGACCATTAGTTGATTAATACGTTACTTTGAGTATGTAAAATATATTGAAAGAACATTTAGGTAGACAGCATACAACACCAACAAAAAGGCTGCCACTGTCTATACCTCATGTCAAATACACTGACTAAACAAGAAAATACCACCTTTCATCTAGAACAGTTGCAGACACGATACCTAGGTTTAGTCAGTTAGGTGTTGTTGGGTTGGACTTGATAATCCTTGAGGTCTTTTCCAATGATTCTATGATTCTTAATGATTCTGAGAAAGATGGCTTTACATTAAGTATCTATCCTTTCTACAGGAAATTTACTGTTCATTTACAGTAACTAGATACCAGTAACTCATTTTAGATACCAAGACGTAACACTTCTCAGTTGTAAGCAACCACAGTAACAGCCTGTATTTTATTTACCAAGAAACAGTTCTTCTATTTCCTCAGAATACAGCATGTTCTAAACTATATTCTCATTTCTCTTAGTCTAATGCTTGAGCTATTATATGTACTGTGGGGAAGGCTTTTATTTGTAAGTACGGTCTTTTGTGTTAAGAAAGATAAATGTCAGACTCATTAATTATGTATCTATAATTAGATACTGCTGAAAATGAGCTGAAACTTGTTTTGACATCTTCTTTGAAGAATGTATTTGTACATTGCATGTAACATTGCATATATGCATTTGCAAAACCTGAACTAGCTGAATGGCAGCTATGTACAAAAGCTGGTAAGTTTTGACAGGGTAAACAAAATCAAAGGAAAGTATAGCTGAAGATTTAATAAGCACTGACTTATAGGAGGGAAATTCACGAGACAGATTGCTCAGAAAAAGCTAAATGGCCATCAAGAGGAAAAGAAGTCTCTGACCAGGAACACATTGATGAAAGCCGTACTTTGTTGATTGCAGAAAGTTTTCTTAAATACACCCTTCTAAGTGTTTAACTAATTTGCAAGAGGCTTGATTGTACTTGGCTCAACTTCAGGAGTTTTTTTCCTACTAATTTGGAGATAGATTGTACCTTAAGGCAGATCCAGGAACATGGGGTGTGTGCTTAAGCGGCAGGAACCCAAGAGTAAGCGTAGGAGGCATTGTGCTTCAGCGACAAAACATTGCTCCCTTCCCCCACAGAGGCAAAGGAGACAATCATCCCTACTGTTAACTGTGAATCTAAGTATGAAAACCAGCAGCGCACAGAACATACCGCAGGATGGAAGCAAACTCCCTTCTGCCTTCTGTACAATCTAGGAATTTAAAGAGGTAATGCCAGCAACATTTCTGCGTGAGTGATCCCATGCGTGAGGAAACCACACGTGAACTTAATAACAGTAATAATAATAGTAGGAGTATTTAATGAAGACTCAGGAAGAACAATCTGTGTTATTACTGTAGGATAATGATAAACTGTTTGACAATGCTGTTTCCGGAACTGAATAAACAATTCAGCCTTATCACAGCTGTCGGACTTCAATACCCAGTATTTAAGTGCTGTTATGGTCAGAAAAGTGACCCTGTAAAAATAATACCTTCTTACTCAAGAGAGCTGCTTCTTTTATATTTTCTGAGTCATCTCTGATACCTTCTCTGACAAAACAAGTTGTGACTAATGATAGCATGGCAGCGCTAATCCAGCTGTAAGAGGGGAGGCTGGATCCCAGTTTGTCTCCCCATGATGCAGGTCTGACTGGGGCACGTAGCCCAGATCTCCGCTAGAGATGCAATGCAGGAGCACATTAGGAGAATCATTCCCAAACACCTGGGATTAGGCACAGTCACTACATTTCTCTTCGTGACAAACACATTAGTCTTCCAAAGCCAGCCAACAACTGTGTTGAAATGGGAAGAAGCAGAGGCATTTGCCCTGAAGGCACCTTCTAACACCGCAATATATCTTCTATCAAGTCCACAGCACTGCAGAAGCCACTGCAACTAACCTTATCCCCATGCCACCCTTTCCAGACCACGCGTTAAGACAAACCCAGTTTCTAAAGCTGAGGAGACTGGTCACACCCCTACTTTTGCACATTTAGAAACAAAGGAACCTTCAGTTGGGATAAATCATCACAGCTACACAGGTTGCTTTGACTGATGTCGGTAACTTTACTGATTGCTTCACATTTGATAAACTGTTCCAAAAAGGAGTAATTCCCTTATTGCTGATCACAAAGCCTCCTACGGCAGGTACAGTTTAGCAGCTCCTCACAAGCATGGTGTTGCCAGCGCTTGTCGGTTTATCCCTATGCTGCCTCACATTTTCTATAGGTAAAAATCCACTACATCACCAGTGTAAAAATAGACAGAACATATGAACATAAAATGGGTCTGTGGGACTTCTCCCATAGCAGGTGTACATTAAAACGAAAAGTTTCTATAAAACTGAGAGAGGTAAACACCTAATTTTTGGTGGTCATTTTAGAGGTCCCTTCAAAACTGAAAAGGAACGGGAAAATTACATCTCTTCTTTCTAAATCTCTAGCAAATAAGGAATTTGAATGAATACAAGGGAATGTGAAATTAAAATGCATTTTATCCTTAAACAATTTCCTGTTTCTCCATCTGCAAGAGACCACGGTGAAAAAGTTCTACTTTATGCCAATAGATTTCACTTTAAAGGACATAACCACCAGAAAGGCAAGTTTTTCTTCTGCAAAGCTTTCCCCAAATACCATCAACACAGCAGTGCTTTCAAACCCGCTCACTGAACTCAAAACAACTTGAAACCACAGTTGCGGACTCTGCTCTCTATCTCGTGCAAAGCAGGGAAGGGAAGAAGCTTATTTCCTGATTAGCGATTCCTCAGTAGTAGTGGTGGTGAGGGAGAACATGCCTACAAAAATCTTAGCTGTTTGGAAATATCAGCCTGTCTATAAACAGATGGCTGCTCCTCATAGGATTCTGTCCTCTCCAGGAACACTGCACTAAGTCCTGAACCTCCTCCCATGCAGCCCTGAGCAGGCTGAGCTCTTAGCAAAGGTGAGGAAAGTTAGAAATGGAACGGAGCCAATCTGTGCATACAAAAGCTCTAAATTCATTACTCTCAATTAAAATGAATGAGGATAAGGATCGCTTTCAAGTACATCAATCAAAGAAAGTACTTGCTGCAGGAAAACAGGAGACACTGGTGTACACACGAAGGAATTTATTCACATATTAACAAAGTGCATGCAGGCGAACGTACACAGAACTGGCAGTTTATTACTCACTTGACAAGTTGCGACTGTCTAGGAATGATGGGTCAAAAATCTACTTTTATTTTTTAAAAAGCCAGTTTCTGACAGAAATACTTGTATGCCTGCACACCTGATTTTACAAAAATAAGAGAGACTCAAATCAGTGTTTCATGCAGTATAAACAGTTTTATGATGTTTAGTAGACAAGCACAAGTTTGCCTTCAAAGTAATTTTTTCTCTTAGCTGTTCTATTAACTTCAGAGTACCACGAGTACCCTCAACTCTTTCTGAAATCAACAGAGAAACTGCTGAGCACTGCAGAATTAGCTCGAGGGGAAACAAAAATCCTCAAACAAAACCTAATGCTTCTTACTGTTGGCAAAAATAGCGTCCTTTACAACAGGTATATTACTCCCCATGGTTTTGCTTCACTATTTTTGTTGTTGTTGCAATATGAACAAAACTGAGGTTTGGGGCAATAGGAATAACTATAAACTGACTACGAGTAGGATGGATTAATTTGTATTTGCAGCTGCTAGATACTCTTTATGACAATTTATCATGGCACGCGTGTTCTTCACTTCCTCTAAAGAAGCTATTCAGCCGAAAACACTTGCAAATGCAACTCTGCCTGCAACTTTTACAAGTTTATCTCTGTGAGATTCTGAGAGCGCTGAGCGAGTCCAACACCCACCATACACTTATAAATGTTTCAAAATATTATCATGGCTATAGAACTTAAGAATTTAGAATATCAGGGAATATTGCAGGAGGGATGATAAAGACAGACACTAGTCTTGGGGTGCTTGAGTAGGAATTTGGAAAAGGAGGACATAAACCACTTTGTTTCCATCTCAGCTGAACTAATATTATCTACCTCAGAAGGAGTATTGGGAATCCAGACTTATTATTTTTAAGGGAGTAACTGATCTTTCTTTATGTAAAATTAAAAAAAAAAAAAATCAAGCATTTCATTAATGGAAATGTGTCAAGAGTTTGTCATTTTTAAGGCTATAATTACATCAATCTATACCACAAAGCACAAGAAATGCACGTGGCAAAAAAGGGCAACCTGTTTTTGTTACACTCCTGCATCCAGACTTAGAAAAAAAAATAAATCTGAAGAAGTAGCTATGATGTATCAAAACAAACTGAGTGCCTTTCTCAGCCCTGAACAATGGCTGCAATCCTGCTCTGGGTGAAAACCTCTTAGTGCTCCTGAGGGACAATTATCAGCTACAGAAAAGTTAGAGCTTAGCCTGCAGCACAGCACAAGGGTTTTAGATCCTCCCAGGATGACTTTCAGTACAGGCCCTATGTTTTTAGGATCACACAACTAGCCACCTTTGGCAGAGCATAAAGCTGTCAGAAACTAAGATTGTGTTACGTTTTCTCATATTATCATCATCGCAGGATAGCTCTTGTTGGAGAGGGCTGGCACAAGATTTATGGGACAGAATGAACAAAACTGAAACCAGCCTATGGTCATAGTAAACGGCCAAGAAAGAATCATGGATTGCAACAACACTGTAACTAAGCTGACCAGGCCAGGGAATGGGCTAAAGCTGATGTGTCTCCCACCGCCTCATATTCGTTGATTGTTTCGGGGAAACTAGTCCTCCAGCTGCTGACATCCCTACTGTATAAGCACGGCACACTTGCAGGTTGCAAACCCAAGCTTCCCTTGTATTTATTCCTTTGAGTTCTTCTTGCAAGGGTAGACGGCATGTGTGGCTGGCATCCATCCCATTTGCACTGTTGAATATTTACAGCTATGCTATGCAGCCATGCAGGTCTCATTTTTCTGACTGGCACTCCGATGGATCTGTGATGCAAAATTTATTGATGGGAGTCATAAACATACATACACACAGAATTGAAACAAGCAGTTGTACACAGACTGCACCAAGTTTCAGAGTCAGAAGAGCTGCTTCTTGAATCAAATTACGGTATAAGACTTTTTAATCTAGAGGAATCTCCAAGATTCCAAAAATCAACAAAAAACTATGAGCAAAGAGCTCACAATAACAGAGCTAACTCCGACTGGTATCCTGCTATGATGGATACCAGCCTATCAGAATAAACTGATTCTCTCAGAGAAAAAAAAAAAAAAATAAAAAATTACAAAGTGAAAAAGACAAAGGAAAAGAGAAGGTGCCAAGGTACAAAAAAGAACACCACAGAAAAAGCTCCATGTAGTAGAAAACAATATTCCATCAAAAACTTTAGGACTTCAGACAAAATAAGTCCTTGTTTTATTATCTATCTACCAGCTAAGCTCTTCTGAAAATTCAGTACCATAACAAAATACAGTAAAAAACAAGACATAAACCTCAATGAAATAGAAGAGGTTCATGAGATCTTCAGTGTAGCCACAGAAACTATCTTCCCTATGGACATTTTTAGCAAGCAATTAAATTTAACTATATATACTTCTTGCAGTATCACAGGTCTCATTAACAGCTGTTCAGGTAGAGCTGTGAATTGAGCCATACGGATAGTATACCAGAGGGCAGGGTTTAAAGACAGGGACTTCAAGAACTGTGAATAATTTAAGACATAATACTATGCATAGAACTCCCCAAATTTGTCAGTGAATATACAATTCACTAGAACATCTTTGAGGTAGTATCAAGATTTGCATGATAGTTAAACGTTGGATCTGACAACACTTAAAAGTGAGATGGGTCTGCACAGACATTCGGACTTGGTTTAAGGCTCAGATCCAGGAAATTAGTTTGGCTTTCTATTTTAAACACAAACTTTTTTTGTCCTAGGAAAAGCCACTGCATCACTTTCTATCCCAGTCTTCATCAGTAATAAGGATTTATGTTCATTTTCTTCCCCCTTCTGCACTAGAAGTGACTGGCGACAGCCCAAACGTGCACCAAAATTCGTTAGTGATCCAGCCAGCCTCCATCACTCCTGCCTCACACCCTGTACTATGGAGCTCCGGCCTTCACTGGGACTGCTGAGTGCTACTGAGGTATAACTAGCATCTCTTACAATAACACTGTAATTAAAACACATACATTTGTGCACAAGCATACTTCCCGAATATGAGGACTGAAGATGTCCACTTCATTAACTCATTTACAGTTCTTTCCTCTGCACAAAAAATTCACCAGTTGGTCCCACTGGACTTTTCAAAACTGATTTAACAGCAGAGCCCTCTTGGGAACTCTTAGGAGACCTCACTAAATAACTCAGGGAATATTTACTTTGATAAGTAGCAATATTTCATTCTTATATTCTCCATAAGATATTTTCAGATAAAATTCTCAAACACAGAATGTATTAATCTATAATTCTTTCATGTTCTTAGCCATATTATCTTGAACTAGAACGTGGATATACACACTGCTTATAACTTTCTGTCTAAAATTTACTGTTTCACCATGAGCCTCTCATTCACTGTGGAAAGTTAGCAATGTTGAGTTTAAATGAACTTTTCTGTTCCACATAAACATAAGCATTTTACCAATGTTGCTTAAGCAAAAAGAAGAGTGGAGGGAAGCTGCAAGACAGTTTCCATTCTCTGTGAGTGTGTTTGATGCCATAAGGCTATGGGAACACTAGATGGCAATAACTATTGCACATGTATCTTTAAACACAAATTTACTCCTGTTACAATATTGTCTATCATGCAGCTTCTAAGGTGATATTAGAAGGCACCATACTCCATTAGTGAGGGGAAAAAAAACCCCAAACAACAAAACAAAACAGAAAAATAACCCAAAACACAACCCCATCCCCAAAAAACCCCAACCAAAAACCAGCCAGTTGTGGGTTGGGTTTTTACTTTGTTTTGTCTTTTTAAACCACACCAGACTTCCTCAAAGGATTATTTTTCAGTTCAGGTTTCTACAGTGTTTCACAGTAAACTCTGCTTCAGTATGGATCAAGCTGGTATCTTTGTTATAAGGTGCAGAAGTTGCTGTACTAGAAAAAGGAAAAAGGGCAGAAATTGTGAAACACTGATAAAGTGTTCTCACTCATAATTAAATATTTATTTTCGCTTTTGGCACATAAAGCAAATGCATAGAATACACAAACATCACAAAATAATCATACATGTTTGTTAGGATAATACCTTGTAAAGATGTTATTTAAAAAGAATGCTTTACAATTTTGTTATTCATCAGGAAATCCAAAAGACTTCCTAAGTATCAGGTAATGAAGATAATTTAGGAACCAGTAAAAACAGTCTGAATAATTCAAAATCTCACTGTAAATTACTTGAACTAGGATCAGACTAAAAAGTGTCATGAAAAACAGAAAACTCTCTAGACTGGCTTGAAATGTAGAAACAAAAATGCAGAAACTCACATCAGTGCAATGACAAGTGAGAAGCACTACCCCAAATCAGTGAATTTGAGGGTATTATTTGTACCCTCACAGTATTTAGGAAACCTGGCCATGGATCAGGGACCTGCAGGAAACTCTGTCCAGCTACCAAAGGAGAAACCCTCTGCCCAAATGGCCTTACAATCCAGGCACTATGGTTAGTGTTTATCTCACTTGACTTCAGCTGTTTAAAGTTGTTAATTTCAGCTGCTCACTTGTCCAGCCCAAGTTGTTCAAGCTCTTTCTGAAGTGGACTAAGGCACTTCCAGAGAGTGATGCAACCCGGTGCCCAGGTTACCTGGAAGAGCCACAGTTGGAGTTAGCTATTTTCCCCACAGAGGAAATTTATATAATGTTAACTGCCTAAAATACTGCACACCTAAAGATCCGTCTCTCCTAGTTTTGACTGGGATACCCTCCAGGACCCCAGTGACCATTTCATGGGAAAACAGGGCTGGAAGGGACAGCGCAAGGCACTGAAGCCAGTTCTCAAACACACCACCCCACCCCCTCAGAAAGCCGCTTTGCCCTTGTTGCAATCGTCTCCAAAAAGAGGAGAGAGTGCGACTCCGAAATCCAAAGAAACAAAAAACCAAGCAGCAAAGACATTTCTGATACGACAGACAAGCGTTAAGTGCTCGTGCCTGTTGCCCGCCTGTCTCTAGAAATCGCAGTTTCAGTATGTAAACGCTACGTGTACATTTAATGCGAGATGATTGTTTCTTTAGCTCGAAGTTCGGCCTTACAGAGACACCTCCTGGCAGCACAGGAGCGGAGCAGCCCGGCTCCCCTGCTCGGGGCGGGGGTGCGGCAACCCGTCCCGCCGCCAGCAGCGCATACCGGTCACAGACCCGCGCCTCCGAGGGTGACAAAACTGTCCGGGGCCACCCCTGGCTGTGCGCGCAGCCCCCGCGCAGGAGCGCTGGCGGGAGGGGGCTCCG
>NW_010142985.1:0-11343 GCF_000699245.1 Pterocles gutturalis
AGTAGGTTGGGGTTTTTTTTTTCGCGGAGCTTCATTACTTCTGGAGTCAGTGCAAAGGCAGGTTGCTGCTCCGCCGGCTCTCTTCCCCCAGCACCGGGGAGACATTATTTATTGATATCTATTTATTATTATTTCAGAGTGCTCTGAATATTTTTTCTAAAATATCGCTCTGAAGGAAGATTAGTTCCTCTTTAGATATATGTAATCTCCCTTTCCTCTGGTTATTTTTGTAAACTTTTTGTTGTTGTTGTTTTCTGAAAAGCAGAACAAGAATACGTTATTTTCTAAAGCACTGAGAGTGCACACATTTTCCTGGCCAAAGCTGCTAAACAATCCGTAAAGTCGTTCTCGGACAGCCTGACTCGCCTTCTGCTCGGCTCTTTCTGTGCCTGGAACACAACCGACTGCAGAAGGGGTTTGCTGGGACTCTCCAGCCTCCTCGCACCCTGACTAGAGGCTGGACCTAGCTTACTCCTCCTGGGAAGCAAAGAAAAAGGAGAGGAGAAGAGAAAAAAAAGAGAAGAGGAGAAGGCATTTCCCACCTTCTTGAAGACTTAATGCTTTTCCCTTGGTCCAGGAGTGACATGATCCTCTGTGTTCAGGGGTAAGCCACTTTGCAGCCTTCTTTTCAAAAGCTGTGGTTTGATAACTGTAATTAGTAAGATTCTCTGGGACAGTTTTTCAGCTCGGGTGCGGTGCCGTGTGTGACTGTAATGGAACGGGAATGAGTTACACTGGCCGAGTGCTCAGTTCTGCGTGAGAGTCCTCTGCGCCTTGGACTTTATGGCCAAAAATCATAGGACCATAAAGTATTCCTGATTTCTGTGCTTCCTACTGATGAGAAATTGCATGGTGTTCGAAGTCTTTGGGGGAGTGAAAAGCAGCAGAGACTTGGAGTGTGCGGTTCTGGGGTGTGTGTGCGGCACCAGCAGGGACAGGAGCCCGGGACCGGAGGGGTTCTCTAACGCCCCAGTGGAAACCAACAGCTTACAGGGAACAACTTCCCGGACTTGAGATGCTTTTGTCTATTTCTAAGTAGATATTTATACTAAACACATACTTTTGCTTTTCTATTGCTTTTATGGGTAAGATTAAATGTACATACAGACTTACCCACACCCAGCACTCTGTAGAACAAAAGCCATAGGGGACACAAACATAGTTACATCACCTCTGTTCAGTACAACAGGTGACATCCAGGTCCCTTCGCTGGTACCGGTGTCTGGTACCGGTGTGTTGGCACTTCAGTGTCTCTATGACAGGTCATCAACATGCGTAAATACCTGGTCTGCAGGAATCATTCAGCATTTTTACACATGCTGCATATTTGGGAAGCGTCAGCATTTGTTTCAGCCTGAACTGTAATGTCAGCATTGCCCATCCCTCCTGTGCTCAGCGGATTTTCCTCGGAGGCAATGTGTTTGCCTTGTCTGATTAATGACTAAAGCGTGGGGATTTTTCTGCCATTTTCCCCTTAAAATCTGTTCCACAGACAAGGACAGCTCATGCTTACCAATATTTTCCTACTACTCAAGTGGGTTCACTTTCATTCTCATTTTCAATCTACATGCGGTTCCTACAGCTACAGCAAAAGGAATTTGCTTTTCAGCTTGGGCTTTGTGACACCCTTCTCTGAAGCTTTTCTCCAGGGTTAACATACCAGAGCTACTGCTTCCCTTCACCCACTAAGAACTTGTTATGTAGCCAGGTGTGTAGGTGGTTGTCTCTTAATATCTTTTTTCATGACCATTTATTGCTCAGTTTTCATTACCCTCTAGGATTTCCTATATCCTGGACTTCATGCTCTGCCTCCTATTCAGACCAAGCTCCCGCAGGAGTCCTGGGATGTGGCTGATGGAAGGGAGAGCGGCTCCACACACTTTTTCTTGTACTATTTGTACTGTATTACAAAGTTTAGCTTATCAGCAAAGTAACTGCAAAGCTAACACTAACTGATACCAGACATATCTGATTCTCTTGAACTTTCTTGTCTTTCCAAGGCTTTTTGAAACACTAATTCCCAGAGCACAGGGAAGTTCATTTGCTGGTTCTCTTGAGACTCCACACAGGCTACCAGCTAGGCATGCCAAATGTTATATATTTGTTTTCTTCCTCATCACAGCTCTGGTACTAGCACTTTACTCTGTTTAGTCCTGATTCCCCATGTCTCTCCTCTACTTTTTTTTCTCACAAGCACTAATTATTTTCAAATACCTACTTTGCCCTGCTAAAGGGCTGACTTTTCATGTCAGCATACATTTTTCAACATGTCCTTGTCCCAGCACACTATTCTTATCCCTCTTCCCTTAAGAGTTGTAGCCTGCCATTACTCACTGATCTCTGCTCTCCCTTCCTGTGCTTGGAGCTGTTCTGGTCACAGCAGCAGCTTTTTTCTTTTTTTTTTTTTTTTTTTTTTTCCCCCAGCCAATGTACAAAGTTGTTTAGGACACCAGCACCTCCCAGTCTATGAGAATTTCTAATCCCACCATGCTCCTTCGAGGCTACAGTTGCACTAGGGCTTTTCGTAGGGGGAGAGGGGGCACACGGCGGGTATATAGAAGGAAAATAGGAAGAGTATAAGCATGGCCCTTCTCTGGCTGCAGTGGGAGAATCTCCACTGCGTGGGGTTTGGGCGGCTTCAGCTTCAGGTGGTGGAAAGGGTAAGGCAGCAGAGAGCGGGCACAGTGGGAAACCTCATCTCAAGCATGTGGGCTCTGCCTCAGAGAGAGGCAGTAGCTCTGTAAAAGCTACTGACATAGGTATATAAAAAGAAAAAAAAAAAAGTAGTTGCATAGTTGCATGCTAGGAACAAGAAAAGTTTTATTCGTGTTCAAAACCATTCCCAAAAGGTGGGCAAGAAAACATTTCCAGGAGGAAGTAAGTTCAGAGAGATTTGGAATTTGCAGTATTCAAGTTCTGGGGAGCAAGTGGGCAGTGAGCGGTGCAGGAATGATTTTACTTAACCTTGGTCACAGTCATTTTCAGCTCAGTAACAGTTGGTAAAAGAACACACCTGAGAGAGAATGTTCTGCCACCAGTCCTGTGTAACACCCTCTTTGCACAGTCTGAACTGTTACATTACGTTCAGTACAGTGAAGGATCTGTTTTTTCCTCCTCCTTGCTCAAAAAGGGGGGAAATGGAGAATTGAGAATCTCCTTTCCCCAAGAAGGCAGGTAGCTAGACATTTGTGAAGACCACAACACTGAGAGGGAGACATCCAAATATCTTTTAAAATGCAGCCCTCAACACCTACAAATGTAGATCAGGTGGGACTTAAAAGAGAACTTGGAGGCTTCCCAGCAGCAATTTCCAGGTATAAAAGTATATTCAGATCTGCTGGTCTGTGAAAGCCACTGAAAACGCAGTCCCTGGGATCAAGGGTGCCTGGTGAAGACCAGGGTCAGCAATCACTTTTGTTAGGTTCGGCTTCCAGCTCATTAATAGAAAGTAAGAAATGAGGATCAAATGCCATGAATGCCAAGCAGATATCCTACTTCTGAAATGTGATTTGACACATGGAAAATTATTTTCTAAATATCAACAGAATTATGGGGTTTTGCCATGTATTGCTTGGGCAAGAAGTGTCTTTCCGTAGATTCAATTTTACCGGTGGTTTTACAAAAACCTTACTCCAAACCTACACGGCTTTATCAGAAATGCAGAGTCATGGAACTGATCATGGCTCTCGCTCAGAAACCATTGTGAAATCATTCTCAGGTTCTCTCTAACATACTTTTCCCCCAAATCCCTTCTTCCTGCTCCCCATCTCATACTTCCAGGCAGTCTGGAAGCTGGAGTGCAGCTATGCTCAGGTGCAGATCAGTTTACAACACATCCATGTATGTACCTAAAGTGTTTCTGTTCACATAGAAGGAGGAAGATCGGAAGGGAAGTGACCTCAGAGTCTCCTTCCACTTCTCTCTTCAGTGCTGTGGGAGGAGGTGGCTGCTGCCTTTGCAATCACCATCAGCTCCAATGGTGCTGTGACAGTCTCACGCTGTGTTGTATTTCTCTGGAAACTCAGCCATTTCCTATGCTAAGTGCCTGAAAGAACATCTCACACAAGTGAGTGCATGTGGGGGACATAACACAGGATATGCAGCAGTACAGGGCACACAAAGGCAAAGAGCCTAGGAAGAAAAGACAGAAACTGATGTTTTTGCTCAGGAGCTTGCCTGGGAATGACTTCCCTGTCCTCCAGCACCCATCCTCTCCCTGGAGCTCTGCCTTCCTTTAGGAATCTCCATGCTGCAGAGAAAGAGCACCCATGGCCCACGAGAGCTCCAGGCTTCTTGAAACTGTGCTTAGATGCTGAATGGCTACACTAATGCTCTCCTTAGGCTACAGAGGGATTAATGTTCACAGCAGCCCAGTCACGGCAGAACCTCCCACTGCTGTAATCCTGCAGGGATTACAGTCCTGCTGAGGCCTCCGTCCTGCCGTTGAACACTGCAGAGGCTTGGCTAAAACAGGAATTCCCATTATTCTACTACCAGATCAGGTCACCCTGAGTTCTAACAGACACATTCAGGATCAGGTCAACCTTGAGCAGAAAGCGGGTAGGACAAAGCCCAAGCTATTCCCAGTTCTGCTTCTAATTATATTACAGTAAATGACTAACAAACCTACTGGCAGAAAAAGAAATGCTCCAACATTGTAATGATGTAAGTGGAGCTGTAATGCTGCTATGAACCTTATTGCCTCTGAAGCTACATATTAAGAAGCAACATCTAAAAATATCAGGTTTCAATCAAACTAGATTGCAAGACAGATCACCTTTTACAAGGTGAAAGAGGCCAACTCCCCCTACTCCTAAGGGCTCATCTTCAGCTCTGTAATTTTTCCCCCCTTGCCTCTCTCTGAAACATAATCATATTGAGGATCTGCTTATACAACATAACATGCTGTTGCACAATGTAGCATGAACTGAACAGACACTGCAACCTATTTCAAGGCAAGGAAAAATAGCAGAGTATGCCCTTTATTTCAGACCTCATCCTTTGCTGGCGGAGGAGAAAATCAGGAGACTGTCACTCAGGGGCATTGCGGTGGATTTGTCGGAGCCGATCATGCAGCCTCTCCCAGTCACAGCCTTCCAGGAGGAGTCCGCGCCTGCCTTTGCAGCACCAGTTCCAGACAGCAACCCACCTCAGACACGAGACCCTGAAGAAGACCTTCTCTGCATTGCAAAAACCTTCTCCTATCTGCGAGAGTCTGGTAAGGCTCAGCTCTCAAAGCCATGGGGTCAGAAGGGTACAGGGAGCAGACAGACAAGTCTGCAGTCTGAGATCCCTCCTGATCCCACTGCAGATGGGAACCTGGTTTTGTCACAGCCGTGGCTGACTCTTGGGGATGCAGCAAGTGTATTTTCAGTCTCTAAAAACTTGTATCGTGAAGTAATTTATACCTAGCATACACAAAAGCTTTGTCTTTTAAAACTGTATCAGGAGAAAGAAATGCACAAAGGCCCCTCTTTGTAAACTGCACTAGCTGCAAAAGTAGTCATCCCCAGCCCAGCAATGACAAGCCCAGGCAGGAAACCCTTAGAACTTGACACGGTCTTAACTTCTGAAGGTCTTACCAAGTCTGGGCTTGGTTACTTCCCAGGTCCTGAACTCAGCAGGCTTCAAGTCTTCCCTAAATACACTGACAGTCCTTTAATATGTTTTTTCCCTAAGAAGTTCTTTCTGGGATGCTTTTCCAGGTTGGTACTGGGGATCTATCACCGCCAGCGAGGCCAAGCAGCATCTCCAAAAGATGCCTGAGGGCACCTTCCTGGTACGGGACAGCACCCACCCCAGCTACCTGTTCACACTCTCCGTCAAGACAAATCGAGGTCCCACCAACGTGCGCATCGAATACGCTGACAGCAAGTTCCGGCTAGACTCAAACTACTTGTCCAAACCTCGCATCCTGGCCTTCCCAGATGTGGTCAGTCTTATCCAGCATTATGTCATGTCCTGCACAATGGAAAGCAAGAACGAGGCTCCTTACTCGCCTCCGTCTCCTCTACCTCCCATGCAAAAAGAGATGGCAGCAGCTGCGGTACACTTGAAACTCATCCGACCGCTCGGCCGCAAAGACAGCATCCCCAGTCTACAGCACCTGTGCCGGCTACGGATTAACAAGTCTACAGCCGACGTGGACCAGCTCCCTCTACCCAGGCGGATGGGGGACTATTTGAAGCAATACCCTTTCCAGCTCTGAAGCATGGCCATTATATCTCAGGCTTGACAGAAATAAGAGAACTTTGTGTCTTTGTCCCACTAAAGCGTGGCACCAGGTGGGCACAGTAAAGACATGATTCTCAGCAGAGACTGCATCCATCTTTCCTCTCCCCTTCTCTCTAAATCCATTCCAGCGCCAGGGAGGAGTTGGTTGTTTCAGTGAACAACAGGACACAATCTGAGCTCTGAACCTCAGGCTGCGCCCGCAGTGGCTGTGAGAAAGTGCTGTAGGCATGTGTGCACACTACTTGAATTTCAGAGTTGCTGTGACACCGGAGATGTTAACATTGTTATTTTTGCTATTTATTTCCATTGCAGTTTCTCTCCTCATCGTATTTTAATAAGCACCTTTTACTTTATTGTTTTTTGTTTCTTTTTCTTTCGTAGAATTAGAGATAGAATAAAGGCTCCCAGCCAACAGGCAGCCAAAAATCTGTGGGAATTTGGATTTGGATTCACATCCAAACAGTACCTGTTTGAGCCTGTCCCTGTAACAGGTCACAGGAGTCCACATCCAATCTCCCCCAGACTTCTGTGGTGTGCGGGACTCAGATGACTGTATCTAGACCCACCTCTACAGAGATAAAGAATATTTTCTTTTCTTCCTTAGCTACAGGGGGCTGGGTATCGTAACCTCAAAGCACATTGGTAGCATGCTGCATCACAGGTTGTGGACAGGAGACTTCTTTGAGGAAGCCCTTCTTCCTCGAGAGCTCTAAGCAGACATTCTGGATATTGAGCTTGGGCCAGGGAGCACTCATCCCATTTTTTTTCATCTTCCCCATCTCCAAAGGAAGTTTTTGACTAAACATTTAGAAACAAGTAAGCAGAAACCTGACTTTCTTATATGCAGGCAAAGGGATTTGGTTTCAGAGCACTCCGCATTTGGCTTGCGTTTTGAAAGTGCTGTTCCCTGACATTGCCCTTGCCTTGCAAGACGTGGGGCAAGAACAAGGTCTCCTTGACCAGGGATTCAGAGACAGTCTGCTGAGCTGCACCAAAGACACAGACAGCTTCAGGATATTTATTTATTTATTTATTTCCAAGGGATAACAAGTTAGAAGCACCTCAGTAGAAAGAGCTGTCCTTCCTCTCTGCTAACACAATGCCAAACTGCCAGCTGCTCTGCTATTACCAGCGGTATTCACAAGCCACGTGGCTTCAATCAGAGCCAGGCTCTAGCACACACTGGAAACCACAATTCAACTTTTATGTTTGCTGAGGTCCAGATTTCTCCTCTCCCTTTCTTCAACTTGCATGTTTGTTATCCTTAATTAGAATTTTTGCTCTGGGTTTACACATCTGGAAAGGAAGCACAATGGCTCTCCCTTGCTCTCTTGCCAGCAGGAGGGATAAAGAGCAGATGGGATCTGCCCACAAACAAGCACAGACAGAGAAATTGCCCCTTCCTCTTCATTCACATGATCCCATCATCTTCCCAGCCCATAGAAGCCAGTCCATGCCACTGAGTGAGAGTAGAGAAGGGAACAGACAGGACTAGAGAAACTTATCTTTTGGCTTCTTTTGCCCCTAAGGCCCCATAACTTGATCAAGCATGAACCAATGTTAAGGATTCCTCATCCATCCCTCCCTGGGACTGGCTCTGTAAATCAGAAGAGACAAATCCCACCTGAGTGTTGGGAGAAGAGGTGGAGAAGGATGGGATGGTGACCCAGGAGACAAAATCAGAACATGGGTAGAGTTTCTTCCACCATAATGTAGAGCTGTCCAAAGGGTCAAGACGGTCTGATCTGCTAGTCAGTGTCCTTTTTTTATTTTTTTCCCTCCACATTTATACAAATCTGTGCTCTTGCAAGCTTTGTTTTTGATACTTTCATGATTGACAGCGTGCATGTGTGATGTCAGGTTTGCTTTTTATTATATCCTTCCCCCTTGCCCCATACGGTAGCAACCGTGGGAAGCTACTGAACGAGAATGAAAACTTAGAAGGCAAAACAAAAAAGGAAACTTTTTTTTTTTAATAATATAAACCATAAACCACTGAAAAGGCTTCCTTTTATCCAAACCCCTCTGTCTGCCTGAGGACACTGGGAACAAGGAAACCACAGCTCTTCAAGGAGCAGCAGTGATCTCAGGAAGCCCACATGGCTCAGCCGCAGGCTTGGTATCTACAGCATGGGAAAAATCAGTTTGAGAAATGTACAGCGGGAAAGGGCAAGCTGTTCAGCTCTCTGAAACTTGCTTCCTACTTGATCTTTACTCTGTTGGGCGTAATGAGGAAATCAAGCCTGCAGGTTTGACCTCGTTGCCCCAAGAGAGCCCAGCTAAGATGGCAGAAGCATGTAAGGAGAATGAATGCCTGGTTAATCCCCCAGCAGGAGGATGCAGAGGCTGAGCTGAAGGCTGTAAGCTCACATGGGCAGGGACCATCTCTGTTGTATGTTCGTTCTGCATCTAGCACAATAGGGTTCTCTAGGTGCTACTGCAATACAAAGAATAAACAATACGATTACTCCAAAAAGTCAGTTTCTTCTATGTTGAGACAGTTTGTTAAAAATAATTTGACTTGGATTTTAAATAAACATTTAAAATATATTTTAAAGCCACTCAATGTAGAAGTCTTTGGTAAAATCAAAATGGATTAATTCAGTTGCTATTCACAGAAATCCTCCCCAAGATGAACAGACAAGACACAAAAACCTTTAACAAAAAGCAAAGCCCTTTGGATACTGGGAGAGTTAATACCAAAATCATCACCACTGTGGGCCTGGTTTCCACCGCACAGACAAGCAGCAGCAGACCCCAAGTCACCAAGGGCTGAAAGAACATTCTTTAACGATGTAGAAAAACAGAAGAATGATTTTTGTATTGCCTCTGTGTGCCACAGTAAACCATTACAAACTAGGGGAAAGGAGATGGAATGAAACTGGAAGTTTGGCAACTTGTTGACAGCAGGCTTCAAGTTGGCCCCAAAGAAAAGTTCTGCTCATGGTAGTGTTGAAAGACAAGTTCATGGAAGGCAGACAGTGCTTCGTATTGAAGACTCACAGCATCAGCTTTTCCCCCAAGTTCTGCTGCTGCTGGGCCTCAGTCTCCCCATATTTGCAGCCTGGCCCAGCACCCTTCCCCTTCTTGTCCCCTCCCACACCAGGCACAGCAGGCGGGGAAACCCCTGGGGACCTGGATCTGCCCTGTGGTGTCAGAGGGAGTCAGAGCCCACGCCATCCATCCTGCCTCCCTGAAATGCAGCGAATACACCGAGACAACCCCACTGCTGGCACATGACTCCACTTCGCAGGAGAGATGCTCATGCCACCACCGTCCCCCCATCCTGCCCAGAGCAAGGCACAGCGTGCTCTCACCACTGGGAACAATAACATATGCTCAGCAAAAAACCAGAAGCTCAACTAGTTCCTCTACATTATTCTCCCTTTCTGAATCCTCTTGCTTCAAAGTTCAAAATACTGCCTTAAAGTAATCCTAAAGCACGTGCTGTCCTTTCTGTGCCAGTCCTGGGGCTGGCATTCACTAGCAAACATTGTTTCCACAACCTCATCAACGTGAGTCTGTGGGAAGATTTCCATTGCACACCAACTAGGAAATGTTGGCAATGGAATAATCTGCTCAAGTTGTTAAAGAAAAACAATCACATCCCTCTTGGTTTTACGGGAAACATGGAAAGTGAGCCAGACAGGGTAGAAACAAAACACAAAGTAAGTAGAAAAATGAAAACAAAAGGAAGGAAAAGCTGCATCCATCTTTAAAAGGGAACTTAGAAAACCCTGGAAAATACTGAAAAGAAAGATGCAGCATTTCTGACACATTATTAATTTCTCAATTTCTTAGCCGAGCTAAACTCTTCCCCTAAATACATATATGAAACCCTGTGGCTCATGTTCCACAGACGGAAGGCAGAAAGGATTGGCATGAGTCAAGCCAATACGTAACCGCAGTCACACACGGTTTTACTGCACCGGCTGTTATCTTAACAACTCCCACTCTTGCACCTTCAGCACATTTTGTTAAAGCAAACAGGTTCATGTTCTGAGAACTCCTGCGCCAAACCTCTGTGCAGACTTTTCCAATTGAGTTCCACATCATAGGAACAGGAGCATTCGTGGAAATGCAGACTGACCTTTATAATCACTGCAGTACAGCTGCAACACCTCTCCCAGTGACACCTGTATCATTTGCTGAACCAATGCAGGACAATTTGGCTGGATTCTCTCTTGCTTTGCAGTTTCTGACTACAGATAGACACCTGGACGTGGAGCCCTCACTGTCTGAAACACAGACCGATAGGATAGGGAATAGAAATCCCAGTCCATGAGGGAAACCATGCTGCCACAGCTCACGGCCGCAGCAGAAACACCCTGCAGTTTGTCAGGCACATATGGCACCATTTTCTGTCTTAAACAATCAGCCTTCTGAAACAGCAACACATGCAAGGGGAAAATAACCTGCTTATGTGCACATGTTCCTATCCCCTCAAACTTACTGAAATCTTATTCCTTTCCCCAGATACTCTCAAGTGTACAACTTCCCTTTGCCCAAGCCAGATGAAACAGCAAAAAATGAAGCAAATCAGCAGAGGGTATTTAGTTCTCTTACGGCAGACATGGTCAGGTGTTTCAAGCAGTTGACCTATTACATGGCATTTCTAGTCCAAATTCCACTGTCAGTCTTACCTCCTATCTATGAAATTAAGAAAATCAAAATTAACTGGACATGGCTCTTCTGCTCTGCTGAGTCATGTTCTCATGTCCAAATCTGTCAGAAGCCAATTATCACAGTCCTTTCCTGTCTCTCCCTAACGACTGCTGAAACACTTGCAATCCTCATGGAAATGCACTGTCCTCTTCCCCACCCCTGAACTCAGCAGCAGTCCAAAGGTCTGGAGCACAAGGTAAAGCAATTTCCAGTACAGATGTGCCAGAGCAACTCTGGATGCCAAGTAACATCTTTCAACTTGGCTCCTAGCAGCATTGTCACAACATCTATGTCTCATTTGCAGTGAACCCCACTCATCAATCACAGGAGAAAATGAAAGAAAAAACCCACCAGGCTAGGCAGCTCCTTATGAAACAAACCAGCCACAGGCAAAAATGAGATATTACTTAAAGAGATCGCAGAATGGTTTGGGTTGGAAGAGAC
>NW_010142986.1:0-1215 GCF_000699245.1 Pterocles gutturalis
GGGAAGGAAAAAGACGCGGATCGCGGTCGATATTTAGCGAAACCGCGGAAAAAAAGTACGTCCTGGTGAAAAAAAACCAGGACGGTGAGAAGGAGGAGCCCCGCAGCGTCATCACGAAGCGCTAATTCTGAAAATTAAATTGAAAAATCGAAGCAGTTAGCCCTGACCGATGTGGGGGAGGATTTTCCTTTCGTTATTTTCGAATCTCCCGGAGGTCCGGAGTTTGTCCAACCCCCCCGCCAGGGGTGTTCATCGCGCTGAAAAGCTCCAAAATCAAACCCAAAGAACCGGGAAAAGTCGGATCCGTGCTACTGGTTACGCCAAAAAAAAAAAAAAAAAAAGAGCCACAAGGAAAAAAAAAAAAGTCCACAGTGGGAATTTTTAAGCTTCCCAGGATGGAAATAAAAATGAGAATAAAATAATCGATAATTAATGGATAATTCCAGGGTTTTGGTAGATCACGGACCAGCCCCAACCTTAAAAAATCCGATTTTAAGACGGAAGAAAACCCCCCAACGGCTCAAATCCGCCGTCGAAACCTTCACCAAACCCTTCCTCGACGTCGCTGAGACGGATTCTCGCCCCCCGGCTGCTCTCGCTGCTTCTAATTAATTTTTTTAACGGGCTGATCGGAGCTAACGAAGGCGGAATACCCCGGGCGGGGAACTGGGTCCACGCCGATCCCTCGGTGCCACGGCGGTGGCTTTGGTGGCCCGAAGGGAGCCGTCGGGAGGGGTGACGGCGCTCGATGACGCAGAGAGAGCCCCGACCCCGCTCATCGCTCCGGAAATCCGGAATTTCACCGGATACCGGGGACGGGAACGGCCCCACGGCGGGATGACGGCGCGGAAAGAATTCAGGCGATGCAGGAGAGCTTCGAGGGGCTCGACTTGCCCACGGCCACCGTCCCGAGGGGCTCTACTGGCCCAAAAACACCGTGGCCAGTGCCCTGAGGGCTCTACTTGCCCACAAACACCGCGGCCACTACCTGGGGGGCTGTGCTTGCCCATGGCCACCACCCCGAGGGGCTCGACTTGCCCAAAAACACCACGGCCATCACCCTGAGAGGCTCTACTTGCCCACAAACACCGCCCTGAGGGGCTCTACTTGCCCACGGCCACCACCCCGAGGGGCTCTACTTGCCCACAAACACCGTGGCTACCTCCCCGAGGGCTTTACTTGCCCACAAACACCACAGCCACCGCCCCGCCGGCG
>NW_010142988.1:0-446 GCF_000699245.1 Pterocles gutturalis
GCAAGCTGCAAAGCATCGTGGCATCACCATCCGGGCGACTGGGCTCGATGTCCCCCCAAACCACAGCGGAGGGGCTGCAGGCTCCGGTGACGCGGGCATCGTTGTACCGGGACGAGCTGCCGGCCAGGACGCAGCTCCCTGCACAGGGGACACGCAAAGGGGCAAAAAGCTTCTGTCCCCCTGGTACCAACAGTCACCACGGCTCCTGCACGGGAGAATGAGTTTCATGGCATCTAAGCTTTGAGTTCATTATTTCTGTCTCACTTGAGGTCTCTGCATTTGCAAAACTTTCTGAATAATTCATGCATGGTGTATACGGGAGGACGAGGGACACGTTTTGCTGAAAACCAGGTCACTCCTCATACCAGCCAAGCAGCAAGGGGAGGCAATAGAAACAGGCACAGAAACTCACTCGGGGAAAGAAAAACCCAGTATTTCTCTATATA
>NW_010142988.1:473-753 GCF_000699245.1 Pterocles gutturalis
GATGCCCTCAGCATCAGAGGATCTTTAGCAAGACGAGCCCTTCAGCAGACGAGGATGATTTTCAAGCTTCTGAATCTGTATTTTTTGAAACGAAGGAGAAAGCGCCGTGAACCAGTCCCGTTCCTTTGCACACCTTCACAGAGGGCAAAAGCAGGGCGGCTGCGGAACAGCTCCTCCACCAAATCCAGAGACGCTCTCACCTGCCTTTGCACCAGCCCCACCATCCTGCACGCCGCTCCTGCCGCCCCGGTGTCGGCGGGGCGGGGGCTGCGCGGGGCCG
>NW_010142988.1:876-1950 GCF_000699245.1 Pterocles gutturalis
GGTTACGCTCCCCTGTCTTAAAACAAAGAGGATGTGAAACGTTCAGCAGAAAAAAACGCAAGAGGAAGGAAAATGAGAGAGGATATTGCCAAGACTTCAAGTAACTCGGGTTGCAGGCCGCCTCGCCGTGCCAAGAGCCGGGACGTCCTCTGAGCCCCTGGCTCCCGAGGCTGCGTGTCCCCAGACGGGGCTTTGCTGTTCCCGGGACTTGCCCAGCCCCGCGTCCCTGCACCCAAGGAGCTGCGTGGAGGCGATGCTGGTGGAGAGAGAGGGCTGTGCTGGCCAGCCACGGGGAGATGAACCGCTTGGAGACACCGGAGAAAAATAAAAGCTGGGTAAGAGAAATGAGCAGCTGGTCACTGCCAGAACAGGTACCACCTGCACCAGCCCCAACACCTGCGGCAGCAAAATGGGAACAACACCCGGGAAAAGGCAGTGGAGCATCTCTCCAGCCCCGGAGCATCCCCACCCCAGCTCAGAGGGATGTCGGAGCATCTGTACCAGCCCACGCAACACGGCCAGACCTCAGGCCCGTCGCACACCGCGGGTAACACCCACGGAAAGTGCTGGGACAGACCCTGTCCTGCACCGGGGCTGTCTGCTGGAGGAGTCGGAGCCACCCACGGCATCTCTCCAGCAGCCAGCGAAGTCACAGCGGGAGAAGGGGCCGCGCATGGGAGAAGGATGCACAGAGCGGCTGAGCATCCCAGCCAGGGAGGGGACATTCATCCTGGTCCCCGCCCCACGCACCCCCAAACCTTCCCCCAGGGCCCTGCAGACCACCCCTGCGGGGATCGTGCCACCGCGCCTGCAGCAGCCGCACGCCAGGCCAGGGCGTTAATTAACACTCCAGCCAAATTGTCATTACTCACGTCCCCACCAACTGCAGCCTGGGCACCAGCGGAACACACCCCCGGCCCCGCGCAGGAATTCAGGTCTAATCCAGGAACGCATTCAATAGAGGCTGCAAAACAATTCGGCCATAAAAACATCCTTATCTCCGGAGGCCGGCGAGCGTTCTTCCTGCCCCGGGACGGGCAGCCCAGGGTGTGGGGCCACGCAGCACGGCCACGG
>NW_010142988.1:2063-2391 GCF_000699245.1 Pterocles gutturalis
TGGAAGTGCCTGCCGACTAGCCCTGGAGACAAACACCCTTGGGACCCACCAGTTAATTCCTAAAATTTATTTTCAGCAAAGAGCAGCGCTGTGGGATTTGTTCTGCCATAAAACGAGTGCTGGAGGCAGGGCCGGGCGCAGGCTGCCTTGCAGCTCCCCAGGCGAACATACCGCCGCAGCACACAGCTCAGCCCTGCAGAACCACAGATGCACCAACAGCTGTTGCATTTGGGGTTTTTTTAACCCAAAACGCCAAGAATTGGTACAATGGTGGTCCCTGTAATCCTGACATCACCGGCTGCTGGTCCAACGCAGGGGAAACGTAACC
>NW_010142988.1:2411-2915 GCF_000699245.1 Pterocles gutturalis
TCGGTGTGAGATCTGCAGGGGAGGGGGCAGGAGCCAGCCCCCCAGGATGGGACAGGGCGGTGGGCTCAGCCGGAGCATCACCTGCCTGCGTGCCCCGGGGTGACACCGCCATGCCTCGGCCACCAAAATAACCCCCCCACATCCCCGAGGCCAGGCTGGGGCATCACAGGGGATGCCACTGGGGGGTCCAGGCACAGGCGTGCGCGGACATGCCCCTCTCCCATCCCACCGCCCCACGGCGTGAGCTGGAGCAGGACAGGGTGAGCTCCGCGAGATGGGAACTCAGGCTGCTGGCACCCACCCTCGGTACCAGAAACTGACCGGCTGGGGAGCCAGCTGTGATTTGAGACAACGGGACTTACAAAAAACAACCACCCCAAATGACCCCACGGGGACAGCGGGGACACAGCCGCTGCTCCGGGAGGGGTCCACACCACCCTGGGTGTCCCCAGCCCCACCGTGGGGACGGGAACCAGCCCGGCCTGGGTCGGCGGGGGGAGCAGG
>NW_010142988.1:2981-3605 GCF_000699245.1 Pterocles gutturalis
GCGTGGCCCCCAGCCCACGGCTCTCCCGCACAACAACCGGCTCCACTTCCCTGCGTGCCACTGGGGACGGGGGACACCGGCGGGGCCAGCCCAGGAAGGGGGCACAGGGCATCCCCCACCCTGAACAGAGAGCGGATGGAGGACAACCGGGGGGGCACAACACCGACCCATCACCCCCACCCCTGAGGGCCAGGGACTGGGAGCTGGGGGACCAGCATGAAAGTCCTGATGGACCGGGACCGGGGCACATCCTGAGGGACCAGGACCAGGACAAGGCAGGTGCCAATGGACCACACATGTCCTGAGGGACCAGGATGGAGCCCAGGCAGGTTCTGATGGACCAGAACCGGGACCAGGGCACATCCTGAGGGACCAGGACCAGGACAAGGCAGGTGCCAATGGACCACACATGTCCTGAGGGACCAGGATGGAGCCCAGGCAGGTTCTGATGGACCAGAACCGGGACCAAGAAGGTCCTGAAGGACGAGGACCAGGACCAGGCACATCCTGACGGACCGAGACCAAGTCCCGGGGGAGCAGGCAGACCACCGAGGGCTGGGGGCACACGGGCAGGAGCAGGTGGTCCATGATGGACCAGGACGGGCAGTGATGGGCCAGGCGGGA
>NW_010142989.1:0-4520 GCF_000699245.1 Pterocles gutturalis
CGGGGGGAGCGGGGTGTTCTCCCAGCCTCCCCGTGGAGCGGGTGCCGCTGGGCGCCCCGCGGGGGTCTCTGCCCGCCGGAGGTGAGCGGGTACCTACAGTGCGAAGCTGAGGTGTGCGGGCTGGGGCGCTGGGGTCCTGCTCCGAAGGCGCCCCGTGTTTTGGGGTTCGTGCACCTCTGCTGCTCTCGTGTAGCTTCGCTGAAGAAGCTGCTGCCTGAGAAGGAGTCAGGTTACTGCGTGCGGGGGAGGCAGCAGAACAGCTGCAAGCAAACCCCTGCTGCAGGAGCTGGTTTCAGGTTATGTGTTCTACAGCTGCGCCAGGGGAACTCGGAGCTGTGTGTAAAGTGTCTCTGCAGCTATTTCAAAATGTTAACTCTAGTCCTCGGTGCTCAGACCTAGGCTGTCCTTTTTTTCCTCCCGTGTGTTAGCTCTTACCCCTGAAAATGTGTTCGAAAAGCTTTAAACCTTTTAAACTTTAACAAAGCATGCTTTTAAGATTATTATTGCTCTTGACAGAAGAGTAGTACTCGGTCAACTAACTGAGAAAACAATTGCTGGTAGTGATAAATCTGACGGTCCCTTGTCACTTTTCTTACCATGTTCCCAATGCATAGCACTGATTGTTTCCTTCCGTAGAAATCTACTATTAAGTATTTCTGAGCTTCGTTTAATTCCTTTTTTAATTACATGATATTGTGGAATCGTTTTTGTCTCTGTGTACAAAGTAAAAAATGCCTGTTAGGGATTATTTTTGGGGTATGTTTGATAGCCTCTGGAAATAAATTTCAAATCATAAATGTATTTGAGCTTCTGTTCAAATGAGAAACTGTTCCAAGCTAGGCTGTCATTAAATAACCACCTTGAATTAGTGATTTTTAAAAATTTATTCCTCTACCTAATTCCTTTTGGCTTCATGGTGCTTTATTCTAAGCTGCAATCCAGCAGCAGATCAAGGAGGCTTAGGAAGAAACATCAGATGGTTTTGGTTAGTGTCCCTACCACTTGGAAAATAAGCATGTTAGTACCATATGCTGCCCTGACTTTATTAAAACAGATTTCTTCAAAATGGAAACAAGGTATATCAGCATACTTGCTAGAACCGTAAGACTTAACAGGGTCTTTTATAATTTACTCTTTTTTTTTTCCTAAATGATGAGCTTACTGAGGGAGGAATCCTCTTTCCTGAACACGATGCTATATAAAATTGTTAACTCTAAATTCATCAGGCTGAAAAGAAAAGCATTGTGCCCAGTTAGATTTTTTTTTTTTTTAATAAACAGGTGTGTAATATTATGTTTTAAAGTGGTTGTATTACAATCTTAAAATCTCTGGATATTGCAAAAAAAAAAAGCCATAATTTTAAGAGGACAGTTTTCATTACTGAATTTCTAACTCTACTGACCCTTAACTCTGCCTAGTGACTTCAGCAAGAGATAGCCCAGGACCATGGATTCAGGTCTGAGATGTGCAAACACAGCGTGATGTCCTAACGCAGGACTCAAATCAAATAAAAAAAAAAATTAAGCTGCAATTTAGGGATGAAACTTGCTAGAGGAATGGGAGCTGGTGATTGGGTGGAAAAGTACTGTTCTCTTGAGACAGTTAGGTTGGGTTAAAAAATAAACTTTCTAAAACCTGTCATGCGCATTACAAAAATGTTGACTTTGACGTTGCAAGCTTTGGCATTTGGAGTCTGCTCTTGTGGAAGCACTGATGACCTCAGTGAAACTTTGGTTTTTTTTGTAAGGCTTTACCTGCACTGAAGACCCTGTCAATATCAATCTTCGTTGTGGGCCTATAGCACTAAAAATCAGCAGAAGTTTGTTGGCTTCTAGTTCAAACTGTCTACTTGAAAATACTTCAAAATACCCCCCTTTTTAAATGACATTTTTCTGTACTCTTAAAAAATGTCTTAATATAGTTGAAAACAGCTGTGAAGAAGTGATACCAACAGCATCAAAGTGAAATGGGTAAGGATATGATGTGCACTAGACGTTAGATTAATATACATTAATGTCATAAATCAGCAAGATGCTGCTTATTTAAAGAGCTATTAGATATTAAGAGCTGTAACTAATAAGAAAACAGCATTCATTCAGTGTTAAAATGCTCCCTGGTGTAAAAAGCACCAGAGGAATCTGGATGCCTGTTTGATAACAGCAGTGGCTTGTCTCTGATATTTGAAAATTCTTTGCTGATTTGGTTTGCAGAAGCGATTTTAATATGACCCAAATGAATTGCATGCTGCTTACGTGCTTTGTTAGGTCAATGGAGTTTGTTGCTTAGAAATTGTAGTGCCTTTCACAGATGAAAATTCTTTTAAATCTCAGTATTAAATTATGTAATTGTTGGGTCATGATGTCTACAGAGCAATAAAAAATAATAATGTTTTGATGTGTGCTTTTTGATTGTTATGGCCCCAGTTCTATAAATGTTTGCGCTTACATATGTTTAATTTTAAGCACCCAAGTATTTCTTTTGGAATTAGTGGGTCTGTTCTTAGGCTTAATGTTAAGCCTGCATGTAAATGTTTTCAGGGTCAGGATTTATGCTTGCAAAGTTCATGGGATAAACCCGTCATGCGTTTTCATATTGAATGTTCTGTGTTCTGAGATAATGTAGGTAGCTGACTTCTGCTTTGGATCTGGGGGGGGCTGGTTTATCTACTGACCCATAAAGAGATCCCCCCAGCCCTGCTGCTGCGTTACAGTGCTGTACCTGAGCTGGCTTCCTCCTTGCAATGTGCTTTGCAATACTACAGGCATTTCTTTTGTTTCTAAAGTATTTTTGGTGATGTAAATTTGCATAGTTGTCGATCCTTTGCATTCTTGTAGGTGCTTATTTCAACTGATGTTAGTTTTACAAGTAATTTGGGGGCTGGAAGAGGAGGGGAATCTCTTGCTGAGTCTCTTGCGCTGAGCTGTACATTAGATAGTGAAAAGAAAAGCTCTTGTTTGATATAAAATCAGGTAACTTGTGAACATGCAAGTTTTCAAATTCTTTTTAATTTCTGTGATTTTTCCACCCAATTAGTGGGAACTACTTTTATTTAAAAAATGGAAACTTGGTTAGTGTAGCTCAATATTTGCAGCCTCATTTTTGTTTTAGGTAAGCAAATTGTGATGTTGCCCTGAGGTTATGGTATTGTGTTAAGAATGTCTAGAATTTTCTTGCTGTCATCACAGCAAAACAGAAAAAATTGGGTAAGAAAGTAATTGTGAGGTTATAAATGTGTCAGATCAATATTATATAGGAGTTAATTTTTGCCCAGGCAGAGTTGGTTTACTTTGGGATGGAGTGATAGATGTTGCATTTTGCCTGGCTGTTTTCCCTCATTCCACAGAGGAGAATGTGTTTACATATTTCATTTCAGAGATTTGTCATGCTTAACCACTATTTGGTGGGGTATACAGAATTTTTATGAAGAACACTTGTTTGTAGAGCAAAATGCAATTTGATCAAGGAGTACATCCAATATATGAACTGATCCAGTTTTAAAAAGTTGTAAATGGTAGTAATAAGTAGTTATAGATCATGAAGAAGGGAGAACTATGACTTATTTATCTTGTTTCTAGCAACAGAGCACAGCTGATAGTGCCGTGTGTTAAAGGAGAATTCTGTGTGTCTGGGAGAAGGGAGAAGCCCAGTAGCTGTAGGAAGGCAAAGCGAGGCTTTTGGATCAGGCTGCCTGGAGTGGTTGTAATGCTGTCAAATATGATTCAGTACAGTGGGAAAAAATGAGCGACAAGCTACCTATTTCTGCTCTGGTATGATCTTGACAGTGGGAGGGGTTCTGAAACGTGCTATAGGCTGTGCTCCCCAGCCCCTGAGACAGCACTGCTGCTGCCTGTTCCCATGACCTCCTCCAAAGAGGTTGCACAAGCCCAATGGAGGGTGTCAGAATACCAGTGTCATGCTGGCTGTTTAGAAAATAATTTGTGAATAAACACAGTTTATTATTGGGTTCAAGTCAGTCTTCCTATAGGTTGACGCTTTTATCAACTCTTGCAGTTATACTCATCATGTAGATTTTTTTTTTCTTTGAATGCAGTTTTTGCTTGAATCTGAGCTCTCCTCCACATACAGCCCTCTCCTAATGCAGTCTCATTTTCAAAATTTTGGCCCTGAAGGGCCATAGAATACTAGTGATGGAGGATTTTAAGCATTTACCTTCCTGTGGCTTTCTTTATTCTTCAGATTGGTGCTAATCCTCGTTTCTGAGTTCACACATAGGAAAAAGAAAGCTGGTGCAGGAGAAGTTTTTGGCACAGCAGAAGCAAATGGAAATTCAAGCAAAGCTAACGGAGGTAAAATGTCGCTGACTTGTGTACTAAAACCAGTTTGTGGAAAGCGGTTTTCAGTGGTTGCTATATTGTGCTAGGATAAGCTGTCATGTTCTGCCACAGGAATGTTGTGTTTGCTTTGAAAGGACCGACCCATGTTTTTTTTTTTTTCGGACACAAAACAACATTTCAAAATCTAGGCGTGTCGTGATTTTTCTGGCTGTAAAGTTTTGGTTG
>NW_010142989.1:4534-4927 GCF_000699245.1 Pterocles gutturalis
TAATTTAAAAGAAGAAACAAATAAAAAAGCTTGGCTGGTATCTGCAAGCCTTCTTTGGCGATGCATTTTGCTTTGTCATAATGTGAATGTGCTTTTGTCTGTGTACATTGTATTAGTCCCCAGATGAAATGAGCTGTATCAGCAATGTACTCTTACAGCAGTAGAACAGAGCCTATAGTGGGGTTTTCTGTGGGTGTACTGATGTCATCCAAATCACTCCCCTGATTGACATTGCTACCTGCTACACCAGTGTGGTGGGTTGACCCTGTCTTAACACCAGGTGCCCACCAAAACCACACAATCACTCCCCTCCTCAACTGGACAGGGGAGAGAAAAGATAGCAAAAGGCTTGTGGGTTGAGATCAGGACAGGGAGGGATCACTCACCAATTAC
>NW_010142990.1:0-2707 GCF_000699245.1 Pterocles gutturalis
GTTGATGGTCATAGAGGCCACTTCCGCACCTTTCACTGACAGCGAGAGCAAGCCTGTTCGGAAAGGTACATACATCAACTGCAGCCACCATAAACTGCTTTTAATACAAATTAATTGTCTCAAGACCAGAAACTCCATCCCTTAACAAGCATAAACAAGCAGCTTGTTACAATGCTTTGTATGATTTGCATAACGTAGGCATTACATATTACACGCAAATGCCAGGCAGTTACCTAGTCCCAAGCCACATAGAGCCACAAAGATGATGAAGGGAATGGAGCATCTCCCTTATGAGGAAAGGCTGAGGGAGCTGGGTCTCTTTAGCCTGGAAAAGAGGAGACTGAGGGGTGACCTAATTAATGTTTATAAATACGTGAAGGGTGAGTGTCAGGAGGATGGAGCCAGGCTCTTCTCTGTGACATCTAGTGATAGGACAAGGGGCAATGGGTTCAAGCTGGAACATAGGAGGTTCCGCTTGAGTATGAGGAAAAACTTCTTTACAGTGAGGGTGACAGAGCACTGGAACAGGCTGCCCAGAGAGGTTGTGGAGTCTCCTTCTCTGGAGACATTCAAAGCCCGCCTGGATGCGTTCTTGTGTGATCTGATCTAGGTGTCCTGCTCCGGCAGGGGGATTGGACTAGATGATCTTTCGAGGTCCCTTCCAATCTCTAACATTCTGTGATTCTGTGAAGCACAATTCAAATGATAATGCTGTCTAATAATGTGCAGACACCTACCTAGTATGGCATCAAGTGCTAAAGGGCACTGTCTCAGTACTTCTTTGTAGCTTGTAACAGACGAGCGTTCTTGACCTGCTTTCTTGTACAGATTTGCCAACATCATATTGATCTACAAGCAATAAAAACGTTGGTAGAGTCAAGTATGAGAAAGGAGAAATCCTCACTAAGAAAAGGTCACAGCTTTGCCTTCAAGCATGCCTGCCCCACCCCCTCCCTCCTGTTCCAGGCAGAAGACAAAAATTACCTGTTTTTCTTCAGAGAACACTGTAACATACCATATGGTACAAAATTAAAATTGTTGCATCTTTCTGAGTCACAAGGTAAAATTTACATTCTTTTGTATTTGTGCAGTTCATGTTGAAATCTCAGTGTTTTGCACATACAAAGTCAAAAGATGGGCGTGTATACAAGATACCAAGAAGGACCTGTCTATAGATTATATTAGCTTTCTTTCTGTTGACCTCTCTGTATCAGTGGAAGTCTTTGAGAGAACTAGCTTAGGAAGGCAGAGAAAGCTTCCATTTAGTTTCTGAATGAAGGTACTGGCCTACAAATTCAAGATATGCTGACTAAGGACTTGTGACAAAAGTCTGCCAAAACTAACCTTTGGTGTCCGCTGTCTGGAAGGAATCCCATCAAGAATAGCAATGGCATCTTTATCCTGCTTCAGCATCGTATAACATTCAGCCATTTTATACTTCACTTCAATTTCAGATGGTAAACACTAAATAAAAAAAAAAAATATTTTAAGTACAATGCTGTTTTAGCCAAGTAAAAAATCTGAATAAGGTTTCCTCATTAAATGCTTACACTATGTTGAAGAAATCTAGTGCAAGAAAGTTAGCAATGCAACCTACTGCTAGCTTACATTGCTCCTGTCTTCAAATGAGAAGAGTGAACTACACAAACACAAAAAAATCTCATGTTCGAAACCCTATTAAGTTTTGCATTAGAAAACACCACACTGATATTTTCAAACTGAATTAGCCTTAAATGTCAGGTTTATTTGACATGATAAATCCACAATCTAACTCTATCATATTGAGTCAGCAACATTAATTGTAAGGAGGAACATGATTATTTTATGTGGCACATTAGTAAATTTTTAAATACCTGGCTTTGGGGAGTTGATGCAGCATTCCCGGTAGAAGGTCTGACTTTTGAAGTTTTACTTAATGCTTTTTTCTGCTGCAAGGCCATTGTATACTTACTTACAGCATTTCTATATTCTTTATCATGAAAGAGAGAGTCTGCATGATACACAAGGAGCTGGTATTTCTGAGACGGTGAAAACAGTTCCCTAGAAGAAATGCAAACAGAAAGGCTGAGATCAGCTAACTACATAAGAGCAAAAACCTCACAGATGCAAAGTATTTGCATCTTTGGTTTGTCTGGCTTCAGCTTCCAATTACTGCTGCTTCTTTAGGACACTGGAAGGGCCCCTGAGTAACAGGTACTATCTCCTCACAAAGGTATTTATTATCTTGCCAATTTCTTTTATCTGTATACAAACAAACGTAATAGCCATTCCTGACACCTCATTAGTAACAACAGCTTATGTTTAGCCCCTGGGCCACTGCTTTCCCTAACATCCCATCCTCCCCATAACAAAGCACATGTTGTCAACATTAAAGCACATTTTGTTCGAATGGACTCAAGCTTACAAGGCACCCAGCTCCTTGTACAGCTCCTAATCCACATATCCCACATTTTACAAACCCCCTTTATAACACTTTCCGTGCGTTTACAGAAGTGTTTCAAGAGTTAGAGTTTCAGAATTGAATTCTAGCTTTAATTAGTTCCTCAAAAAACCACCCAAAACTCAAAATTATACGTCAGAGGAATCTCCTGAAAAATAAAAGGGAACCACAAGAACCGGGGGAAGAGCTGTGACCTGCACAGGATACCCTTGCTAAGAAAGAAGCAAATCGCTCCACGCCTGCCAGGATCCTCAATACTGTACCGGG
>NW_010142991.1:0-10571 GCF_000699245.1 Pterocles gutturalis
AGAAAAAATTAAAAAAATAAAAAAATACATTTACGAAAAGAAAAAAGAAATCTAAAAAAAGAAAAATTTAAGAAAGGTAAGAAAGAAAGAATTTAAAGAAAATGAAAAAATATTTTAAACAGTAAGAAAAACCAAATTCCAAACTTTGAAAAGATTTTCCAACTCCAAAGTTGGGTGAATTTTCCCAATTTCTCCGAAGGGGGGAGTAGGGAGTGCGCTTTCCGGTGAGTTTCGGGGTCGGTGCAACCGTGAGAGGTTTGTGCAATAGTGGCTGGGGGGGGGGGGGGGGGGGGGGGGGAGGGGAGCAGGGAAGGGAGGTGGAGAAGATGTGACCGGCAGAGAGTCTACAAACCGAGCTGCTGAGAAGTCGAATCAGATGATTAAATATTAAATATTTGCTACGGCAGAATCAGCGGAGCTTGTGCTTTTATGGGTGAGAGATGACAAGACAACCCAACAGGGGAGGATCATGATGTCCTGCGATGTGAGTTTAGGGGTTGAGCTCGCGGGTTGGCGTCTGTAGGTGAAAACCGTTGAGTTTTGGATGAATGTCAGAGCATGTGAACAGAAAGGTGTGAGTTGTGCACCAGGAAAGGCTTTGAAGCCCTGGGAGGTCGTTATGAGCTCTGTGTTCATTGTCCTATAAAAGAAGAACCATCCCTTCCTCTCTTCACGCTTTCACTGGTTTTAAGGGACTTAAGAAATTAACTACTTACCGATTTCTTTCCTCTGATCCACTGCAAACAAGAAAAACACACGGAGAGAAAGTGTTACTATGGATTCGACGTCAGTACGTGGTAACACTGCAGCATGGCTCTGGGTACAGAGAACTCTCTTAATACCAAAAATTCATCCATATCCTGAAATGCCGTATTTTAACCCGTGATTTCTGAAGTCACCGTGAGTTTCCATGCGGTCAGGTCTAAATGACATTCATGGTCATTCCTAAATGGGTTCCTGTTCTTCCTACGCGTACAAGGAACTTCCAACGCATAGGAGTTGGCTTTTTCCAACTGGAAAGGCTGAGAGGCACAAGCGATACGAGAGAATCTGTGGTACATCAGAGGGTGGCAGACATAAACATATAGCCAGGTCGTTAAAGCTGGAGGGAAATAAATTATGTGAGAAAAATATCGACAGGACCATTGGAGCTACTGGGAGTTATTCCCATGGATTAGGATTGGCTTAATCCTGGAAAGAGCTTCCTGAAGATTCATGTGACATATTTCCAAGGAATATGAAGAGCAAAATACATACAACTTTCAGTGCCAAGAAACATGAAAACATGGAGGCAACCAGAAAGACTCACCGTCCTTGGCACGCAGGTTCTCTGCCAGGTCGCCGTGGGCAGCAAGAGAAGAAGACACCAAGTCAGGCCAAGAACCACAATTTACAAACCAGTCCACTCTGGGACAAAAGTGACAAAAAGTGACAAAAAACCTGGCATGGTGGATGGCTCCTGCTCCTTGGAGCTGCATCTCACAAGCTTCTGACTCTGGTATCTTCGACCCCCCATCATTACCCACTTTTCCACGAGGCCCCAGGGCCGGTTGGTGGCTCAAGTTCTCCAGCCCCATCAGCCCCATCATGAGCTTCCCTCTCATCCTTCCTTCACTCTCCTGCCAGCACCAAATCCTCCAACCAGAACACCACAAGCAAAACCATGAAGACCCCCAAAACCTCACATGAGCTGGCTCACATGACCTCCAGGGAGACAGGGACACTCACCAATCTCCTTCTCCAGGTTCTCTGCAAGAAGAGGGGAGAAAAGAAGGACAACTTACCTAGAACCCCACCTTGAGTCCAAGGAAGACGGGGGGGAAAATCCTGGGTCTTATTTGTCAAGGCAGACGTGGTCTCTGCCAACACCCAACCCCAGCCATGGTTTCCCCAAACACAGAGCCCTGGTGGCAGCACACTGCACGCAGTCACCCTTTTGGCACCCCTTCCTGTCCCACCTTGCGCTTGGAGCTCCTCTACAAATGGGGGTTGTGGAGAAAGGGGAGCGATCAAGGCTGCCCAGGAAGGAATTGCTGCCAGAATTGGGCACGGGGCTCTCTCAGCTCTGGGAACAAAAATGTGTAGCCCCAGGGTTGTTGAGACCCAGTGCCTCCGTGCCCAAGAGCTTCTCTCCCAGCAGTGAAGGCATTTGGTGAAGAAGAAAGACTCACCATTCCTTGAACGCAGTTCCTCTGCCGAGTCACCGTGGGCACAGAAGAAGAAGATGACATCAAGTCAGGGTGAGAACCACAAGGTCCTTGCAAGCCAGTCCACTCTGGGACGGTCCACCACAGGAACCGATGAAAAACTCCTCTGCCATGGCGGATGGCCCACACTCCTTGGAGCTACCCATCATCAGTCTCCGACTGTATTTTTTGCCACCAACCACAAACACCCACTTCTGTACCAGGACCCAGGGCTGGTCAGGGACTTGGGCTCTCCACCCCATCAGCCACACCATGGCCTTCCTTCAACATCTCCTTCCAACATCTCCTTCCCTCGACATCTCCTTCCCTCAACATCTCCTTCCCTCAACATCTCCTTCCCTCGACATCTCCTTCCAACATCTCCTTCCTTCAACATCTCCTTCCCTTGACATCTCCTTCCCTTGACATCTCCTTCTCTCAACATCTTCTTCCCTCAACTTCTCCTTCCCTCAACATCTCCTTCCCTCGACATCTCCTTCCCTCAACATCTCCTTCCCTCAACTTCTCCTTCCATCGACATCTCCTTCCTTTAACATCTCCTTCCTTCAACATCTCCTTCCCTCGACATCTCCTTCCCTCAACATCTCCTTCCTTCAACATCTTCCCCCGACATCTCCTTCCTTTGAGATCTCCTTCCCTCAACTTCTCCTTCCTTCAACATCTCCTTCCCTCGACATCTCCTTCCCTCAACATCTCCTTCCTTCAACATCTCCTTCCCTCAACTTCTCCTTCCCTCAACATCTCCTTCCCTTGACATCTCCTTCCTTCGACTTCTTCCCTCAACATCTCCTTCCCCCGACATCTCCTTCCTTTGAGATCTCCTTCCCTCAACTTCTCCTTCCCTCGACATCTCCTTCCCTTGACATCTCCTTCCCTCAACATCTCCTTCCTTCAACATCTCCTTCCCTCAACTTCTCCTTCCCTCAACATCTCCTTCCCTTGACATCTCCTTCCTTCGACTTCTTCCCTCAACATCTCCTTCCCCCGACATCTCCTTCCTTTGAGATCTCCTTCCCTCAACTTCTCCTTCCCTCGACATCTCCTCCCCTCGACATCTCCTTCCTTCAACATCTCCTTCCCTCAACATCTCCTTCCCTCAACTTCTCCTTCCTTCAACATCTCCTTCCCTCAACATCTCCTTCCCTCGACATCTCCTTCCCTCGACATCTCCTTCCCTCAACATCCCCTCAACTTCTCCTTCCATCGACATCTCCTTCCTTTAACATCTCCTTCCTTCAACATCTCCTTCCCTCGACATCTCCTTCCCTCAACATCTCCTTCCTTCAACATCTTCCCCCGACATCTCCTTCCTTTGAGATCTCCTTCCCTCAACTTCTCCTTCCTTCAACATCTCCTTCCCTCGACATCTCCTTCCCTCAACATCTCCTTCCTTCAACATCTCCTTCCCTCAACTTCTCCTTCCCTCAACATCTCCTTCCCTTGACATCTCCTTCCTTCGACTTCTTCCCTCAACATCTCCTTCCCCCGACATCTCCTTCCTTTGAGATCTCCTTCCCTCAACTTCTCCTTCCCTCGACATCTCCTTCCCTTGACATCTCCTTCCCTCAACATCTCCTTCCTTCAACATCTCCTTCCCTCAACTTCTCCTTCCCTCAACATCTCCTTCCCTTGACATCTCCTTCCTTCGACTTCTTCCCTCAACATCTCCTTCCCCCGACATCTCCTTCCTTTGAGATCTCCTTCCCTCAACTTCTCCTTCCCTCGACATCTCCTCCCCTCGACATCTCCTTCCTTCAACATCTCCTTCCCTCAACATCTCCTTCCCTCAACTTCTCCTTCCTTCAACATCTCCTTCCCTCAACATCTCCTTCCCTCGACATCTCCTTCCCTCGAGATCTCCTTCCCTCAACATCTTCTTCCTTCAACATCTCCTTCTCTCGACATCTCCTTCCCTCAACATCTCCTTCCTTCAACATCTCCTTCCTTCGACATCTCCTTCCCTCAACATCTTCCCTTATGCTCCTGCCTCCACCAACACCAAAGCCTCCACCAGCCTGGACACCACCAACCACCCACCATGGCAACCCCAAGTCTCACTTCTTGCAAGGACCATGGCTGCTACGAGAGGTTCCTTCCACCAGGAACATGTAGTGGAAGGAAGAGGGAAACCAGGGAGATGTTGCCTCCAGCCCAGCTGTCTCTCAGCCTTCCAGACACCGGTCACGCTCCCACTGCAGACCCTCCTGTCTCTCTGGTGGGCTCAGGGTTGACTTCACCTGCACGGTCCCACCCTGACACCACATCCCACGATCCACTCACACACGTGGCCCCCAGGGAGTCAGCAGCACTCACCAATTTCCTTCTGGTTTTCTGTAAGATAAAAAACGGAAGAATAATTCTCTCTCTTGGGCCACCACTTCTCCCTTTGACTCAACACCAAAGACCACAGAGCCTTCATGATGGAGACTGTCACCAACCGGACCCTCCAGTCATGAGAACATCCCACCAGCCCTGCCCAGTGCACACTGGGCCAGGAGAAGAGCCCAGGACCCCAGGAAGAGGACAACCATTGCGCTGGCAGGTGTCCACTTATGAGGTTGCATCGTGGGCAACCAAAGACGTTAAATTCTGAACATCAACACTTACCGGTCTTCCTCTGAAAGGGTGCTGAAAGGCAAAGACATCATGAATAGTAACTCCACAGCAGCTATTAGGACACCCCCCCAAAAAAATGAAGAGTCAAACCTGGCCCACAGCCAGCTGTGGGGCTGATTCTTCGCTGCCAAGAAGAACGGGGCAATGGGGACATAGCTCACCTACTAAAATAATGAGAAGAAGGAAGAAGACAATCCAGAAGTTACTGTTTTCTGAAAAATGGAGAAAAAGCAAGACAAAAATAACATCAATTGAGAAGTTACTGTTTTCTGAAAAATGAAGAAAAAGCAAGACAAAAATAACATCAATTTTCTTGCCGTGTAGCAGACGCATACGCATACGCAGGGTGGCCGTGGGGTCACATCATCTGAAATATTTGGACAACAGAAGAACACTTTCAGCCAAAAAAAAATTCATCTGGAAATACGATGAAGAACACAAAAAGTCTTAAAGAAAGCTGAAATGAGACTTTTGTAGTTGCATTTTAAATTCACTGTCCTGTGTCCGAGAATTTTCCACATACACATGCTCAAAACCAGATTTGAGGTAAACTGGGAAGTTGGTTGGTTTTTTTTTTTTTTTTCTCCTTGGGAAGTTAATTGCTGCGTACCTGACTGCTGAGCAATCTGTGGGTTGCATTCCCTATCAGTGGCCACAAAAGAAGGAGGGGGTTGTCCGCAGGGTATCTCAATGGAGCTTTCGATTGCAAAAATATTGTCCATCTCGTGGAGAATGCTTGTCTGGGCCAGTGAAGATAAATCTTCTCCTTGGGGGTTAACCCACATCACTTCGGGCTTTACGTAGGAACCTCTTATTCTGCCCTTGTATGTGCAAGTGTTTGACTGTGGCGCGATAATTTCGTTCATGGAACCTGTAACAGAGAAAATTTAACACCACCCCGTCTGGCACAATGCAGACATACCCGGTACACCGTGAAAGACATCTCATAGAACACCTGCACCGTAGTTGTTTCATCTTGAATCAAAACCATCTGGCTTTTGAGCATTTTAGTTTTACTAATTCCATACTTGAACGAGTCCTATGAGCTTTCTGTGCGTGAGATTGCAACAGCTGAAATAAACGAAACCAGGACTGTGTATGAGCTCTTCACAAACTGTAAGTGATACAGGGTGTTGCTTCAGGTGAGAAGGTAAAAAACCAAAGTGATGCTAAAAAGATGACAACACTCAGGTTCAGACTGTTAAAAATAAGGGAAAACTATGTTCACCTTGAGCTCTAGCTGAACTTGGCCCAAAGAGGCCGAACAGTGAGAAGATCGCTCTCAGCACTTTCCTGGGTCATCACGTTCATGACGTTCCTCTGAAGATGCCACAAGACCAACCCAAACCTCCATTGCCCAACAGCAAAGATTTCTCCTGAAGGGTAGGATTCTGCCAGATCCTTGGGGCTTCAGGGAAGGTACCAAGACCTGTCCAACTGCAGCTCTTCTGGTGAAAATTGAGGTGCCTGATTCCCTCAACAAAGCAGATGGGGGTGTAAAAACGTGACCTACCTGGCCGGCTTAGCTTGGATTTGGTGAGTTTGACTACGCACACCACGTCTACGTTATCGCAAGGCACCGTGATGATGCTTTGCACCGTGAAATGGTCTCTATCGCTCCAGGTGACGTTGGTCTTGGCCTCCACATTTACTGTGTCTCCTCCGTAGTTCATCCAAATCACGTCAGGCTTGGGGTACCATTGTTTCGACTTACACGTGTAGCGACACATCCTCTCCTCTTGCACATCCCTGTCCAGTGTTGGCTTATACCCCATCGCTGTAACAGAGTCAGTCCATGAGTATGAAACAGAGTTACTGCAAAAAAACAGCAACAACATCAAAATAAATCAACAAAACGCCGAAATCCTCATTATTTTGCTCTAAAAATTCCTAGCGCAAAAAAAAAGAACTACACATGGAGAGATCGAAGGGGCCAGTTACCTGGATTCCAACAGTGGTGAGCATCAGGGCATCTTACCCCGGAGATATAGGGAACCCTGGTGAGCCTGGGTGATCAAAGATCTAGAAAACTGTCTGGGAGTTTGGAAAATGGATGAGCACTGTCCACGTGGCTGAGGAGGATGTGCTACAGGTCCATAAAAACAGAATGGTGTGGAGGGGAAGGAGAGCAAGGAATTTTTTCATGTCTTGTCCAACACCAAAATGGGGCATCAAGCCTAGCACATGGAAGAAGAAGAAAAGAAAGAAAAGAAAAGAAAAGAAAAGAAAAGAAAAGAAAAGAAAAGAAAAAAAGAAAAGAGTGAAAAAAAGGAAGAAGGGAAGGGAAGGGAAGGGAAGGGAAGGGAAGGGAAGGGAAGGGAAGGGAAGGGAAGGGAAGGGGAAGGGGAAAAGCAGAAAAAGAGTGAGAAGGGAAGGGAAAGGAAAAGAGAAAAGAGAAAGAAAAAAGACAAAAAAGAAAAAAGAAAAAAAGAAAAAAGAAAAATAAATATTCATGGAATAGAAACAACTCTAGGTTGTTTATACAGGGATATTCAGCACCTCTGTAGGGATTCTATAGGGATATTCAGCATCTTAATGCAGTTCCCTGCTGCACTACTTCCCACCTGACAAGCCCTGTCCCCCTCCATGTCCAGCTTTTAGATACTGAGAACTGAAACAAGTCTTTCCAGCTACTTCCTCCGTCTTTGCTTATTTCCCCTTTTCTACAAGTAACCGTTACGCGTGACGGAGCCCTGCTTTCCTGGAGGTGGCCAAACACCTCCCTGCCCATGGGAAGTAGTGAATGAATTCCTCGTTTTGCTTTTATTGCATGTGCAGCTTTTGCTTTACCTGTCTTTATCTCAACTCATGAGTTTTTGTACTTTTACCCTTCTGATTCTCTCCTCCATCCCACCAGGGCAGGGAGTGAGGAAGCGGCTGGGTGGTGCTTCGCTGCCTACTGGGGTTGAACCACGACAAGGTCTCAGCTCTTGTTGTGGGTAAGGACTGAGCAGCAACCACACGCCGTGTGGTTGATCCCTTCCCCCGCCTTCCCCCTCCCGGTAAGATGGTGGAAAGAATAATAAAAAAAAAAAAAAGGTGGAACCTCATGAGTTGAGGTAACAACAGATTTTAAAAATACAACACGAGAATTAGAGAATGAACACACAGTGGAAAGACTTCACTGCACCAAAACCCCGCACAAGCCCCACACCCCTCTCCCAGCCAGCTTCCCCCTATATCCCGGGCATGATGTCAGCATGGGATGGAATATCCCCTTGGCTATGTCCACCTCCCAGCTTGGGTGAGAATTAACCCTATCCCAGCTGAACCCAGGACAGCTCTCCAGCAAGAAATAGGCAGAGCCGCAGAGTCATGGTGGAAACTGAGCTCAGGATGGTCATCAAAATTTCACTGTGAAAATCTCCCTGCTTACCCGTAACCTCAAGGCGAGTCGTAACCTCCTGCGTGACAACGCTGCCGTTCACTGCACAAACATACGTCCCCTCGTCGGCTATTTGCACACGCCGGATAACCAATAGAAGTGCTCTTCTCTGCCAGTGTCCCACAATCCTCCGCTGCTCTTCGTCCTGGCACTGCTCCACCACTCCACCCACGCTGGAGGAAGAGCACAGCGGAGCATCCCTCCCCTTTTCTGTTTTGTACCAAAGCACGCTCGTGTTCACGGGGATGCCGTCTGCCAGCTGGCAGGACAGCGTCACTTGCTCTCCAATGAGGACAACGGGCAGCTCAATGCTGATGGTGACGGACACTTCACCTGCAAGGAAGAGGTGGGAGCAGATGCATTGATTTTCCCCACCTTTCCCTTCCATAGAGGGAAGAAAGCCACATTTGTGAGCTGAATCCCAAACAGAGATCTGTGCTCTAGGTTAGCCTCGTACAATAGCGAGGAGAGAGTCTTGAGTGATTGCTACGCCGTCCTCCAGGTACCCATGAGCTTTACAAGTTACCAAATTTCCTGGTTTTATAGACGTTGGTTGTGTTACATGTACTCACAGATCACACTCATGGATATTTAAGAATTAATTCACGGATTGATTCAGGAAGACAACAGGTGGGCTCGTGCAAACCAAAGCTCACGGAGCTAGGAGTAAATTCCCACACCCGAGGTGCAAGGATCTGTGCGGTGATCTGCACGCTTGGCGAATTGACAACCTGCAAAGCGATCTCTGCAGGCTCTTGCTCTCCGCCGACACTGGCTTTGTGACCTGGGAGAGACTAAACATGCCTCCCTCGTGTCTGTAGTAAGATAATACACCTACGCCACTACCCTGAAAGAGCTGACACCCCAGAGCAGGACTGGGGTGTCTCCCATCATCAAGGTGGCTGATGTGATCCCAAACTGGGGCTTGGAGGTGTCAGACACCACGTACGATCTACAGTGCATCTGTTTCTTTAGGGAGGAGGAACAGAAGTGCAGGCGTAATATCTGAGGATAACGGGCTAGCTGGATACAACAGGGAGTATCTTACCTGTAGGCCACTTCCCAATTAAAGGATATATCAGTAGACCAAGGATCAAGACTAGTACAAGCTGGCTTATTGAGCACTTGTTCCATAAATCCTCCAAAAACGTCATGTGGGTCAAGTCAAATTACTTCTATTCCCCCCTGGAAAGGGATGATGTGAAAATGAGAAAGAATCCCTGAGAGGAATGAAACAGAAGGGAATGAATCTTGCTCAAGACAGAAACACAAAGGCAGATCCTGTGGGACTGTGTCATGTTGGTGGGGTCGCACACAGCTCCCGGCTCCTTTCTCTGAGGGAAATCGTAGAATCACAGAATGGAAGGGATAACCGAGTTCCACCCCCTGCCATGGGCAGGGCCACCTCCCACTAGCCCAGGTTGCCCAAAACCTCATCCAGCCTGGCCTTGAACCCCTCCAGGGATGGGGCATCCACAGCCCCTAGAAACTTTTCCAGGGTCCCATCTCGGAAGACTTGAGAAAAGTGATGTATTCCACCGAGGTGCAACGTGGCAGCTCATCTGTAAAGTCAGTTGTGACTTTACTCCCACCAGCCGCTCTCTTCTGTCTTTTACGGTTCTTCGCACAGCCTGGCGAAATCAATCAGCCCCGTATCTCCCAGCACACCCCATTCCCTATCTCTACGGCTGTGTTATCGCGCACCTGCAATCTCTCCGAACTCCAAGTTGGACCCTTGTCCTCTCTTAGTGCTGGTGAACTGCTGAAGGGCAGAAAAAAGAATTGTTCATTAGGGCAACAAAACTGGAGGAACAGTGAATGCTGCAAGGATGCACACCGTGACTTGCAAGGGTCTGGCATTTACTCTAAACACACAGAGTGTAAGAGGGAGGCGATGCAAGCAGAGTGCAGGAAAACAGCAGAGAGCGTTACTAATCGCCTGAGAGGCAGGTGTTATGGTTTGACCCATGACTGGTAGCAAAACACCACAACAGCCGCTCACTCACCCTGCTCTTTCCCAGGGATGGGGAGAGAATTAAAGGGTTAAAGGGAAAAGAGACGTGTGGGTTGAGATAAGAACGATTTAATAACTAAACTACAATAATATTGAAAATAATAAAGATATTAATAATAGTCTAGAGAAAAGGAAGCTGAGGGGAGACCTTATTACTCTCTGCAATGACCTGAAAGGAGGGTGCAGTAAGGTGGGTGCTGGGCTCTTCTCTAAAGCAACAAGTGACCGGACAAGAGGAAATGGCTTCAGGTTGCACCAGGGAAGGTTTCAGCTGGATATTAGAAAAAATTTCTTCACTGCAAGAGTGATCAGACATTGGAACAGGCTACCCAGGGAAGTGGTGGAGTCA
>NW_010142991.1:10636-11741 GCF_000699245.1 Pterocles gutturalis
GGGTTAATGGTTGGACTTGATGATCCTTGAGGTCTTGTCCAACCTTCATGATTCTATGATCAGTGATACACAGTAAACTGCTCACCACCTGATGATCAAGGCTCAGCCTTAACGATCCTGGAGAAGGGGAGTCCCGAAACAAAAATCCCAGAAAAAAGTAAGAGCCCAAGTGTCTGAGACCGAGAGCTGACTGAGGGAGTGAGATGACCCTGAGAGAGGGACCACCTGGAGAAAGATGACCCAGAAAGAATAGGAGTTCCAGAATGACCCTCATCTCTATACTGGGCATGCTGGGTATGGGATGGAACAGACCATTGGCCAGTTTGGGTCTCAATCCTAAACCCAAGGTCGAATCCTGGGCTGGTCACTGGGGCTGTGCTCCCTCCCAGCTCCTCCTGCCCCTGCAGACACGGGCCCAGCAGAGAAGCTGGAAAGTCCTTGAGTGTCCTGGCAGCAGCTCTGCCCATCAGTGTGTGATCAGCTTCTCCTCAGCACAAACCCCAACACAGCCTCACACGAGCTAGTGCAAAGAAAATTAACTCTGTCCCAGCCGAAACCAGGACAGCAGGTTAGAGACCAACACTGATCCCTGGGGAAGTCCCCTCCCTTTGTGATACTGAACTGATTCTGAGCACCACCTGCCATTTAGAACATCTTCTCGTAATATTCTATTTCAAGGACAGAATATTGACATTTGCGTCTCAACCATTCAACATTTTGAATGAATGAAAATGGCAAAATGTACGTCTGACTGTCACCGTCTCGTATATGTTTGCGCTCTTCTTTCACAACCCTGAATGCCCTACTCTGATAAATATTTATATTGGCATTACCAAATAATTTTAATAGATAGTTGCCATTTCAAAGCAGAAGTCACCTTTTCAATCAATCACGTTGGAAGAACATTATCTATCAAAAAATTATCAGTTCAATGAGATAAAGTGACTAAAACTCCAGCACAAAGCTCAGAACACTGTGATTAACTAACATAAAAACGCATCGGTTTAGTTATTAAAATACTTAGCTAATGCTAAGATATCCTCTACTTTATTCCTTCGCCTTCATTAATCCTCAAATATCACTCGTGAGGTAGAATAAAAAAAAT
>NW_010142992.1:0-29760 GCF_000699245.1 Pterocles gutturalis
CCTGAGGCGGCCGTCCAGCCTTCGCGGGCTTCCTGAGGGCGCTTTCCGTGTAAATTAAAAACCTCACGGTTGTTTCATCTGTCTGAAAAATAACGTTTTCATGGAGGTCCTGCTTAAGCTGACAAAAATAAAAATAAAATAGCTTGGAAGGGCACCTGTGCTAATGCAGCGTTATGGCTGGAGTTATCTCACACACTTAGTGTTCATTTTAGCACAATGTTTTTAACTCTTTGTCAAGAGAGAAAGATTAAGTGCAGTTTTCACACAAAATAAAGGAAAAATCCGAAGTTGTGTAAGCACTCCTGGGTTCTTTTCATGGAGCAGCTTCGGGTGGATGCTGTCCTTGATCGGGCTGATGGCAGCGCAGCTGTACAGAGGAGGAATACGGCAGCACACGGTTGAGGATGAAAGAGATGGGGGGGGAAAGAACCACTTTCCGTTGCCCTGGATGGGATTAGTGTTTGGCCCTAGGAAAAGCCCCTGTGTTGGTACTGGATGCAGGAGCTTTAGGCTTTGGAGTGAGGAAGGTGATTAATGGCAGTCTCCTCCTCCTCTGCTTGAGAGTGCAGAACTCCGAGAGTTCAGTGATAAGGCAAGACCCTCTTCAACGTCCAAGGAAAAGTTAATAATAACCTAAAAGGTTCTGATCTCTATTTAGTTCTGCCTCAAATGGAATAATAATGCCATTAATTTAGTGGCATGTGTAGAATGTACAAAAGATGAGGGTGCAGAGATCTGAACATTGAGACATGTACTGTGCAACCATCTGTAGAAATCAACTCATTCAGGTGGGAAGGGACCCCAGCAGCTCTGTACCCCGACCTGCTGGGTCAGCTGTGAGGCCAGCTCGGGTTGCTCAGAGCTTTATCCAGTCAGTCTTGGAAAACCTCTGGGACTGAGACTAGGCAGCCTGTATCTCTGCTTGCTTGCCCTCATGGGGAAAAAAATCTCATATCTAGTCAGAATATTTTTTCAGTGTACATCTGTTGCCTTTCCTAAACACTGGTGTGTGTCTCAGAAACAGTGCCTCGTTCCTTTAGGTGCACTATTATGCTGATGTTGCAGCACTGTTGCTGGTCCCAAGAGCGTGCTCTACAATAGCACTGCTGGGTGGCTCTTCTGATGTGTACATGTGCTGTAGTTACCCATGTTCCCATGGTAAAGAGTGACCAAGCTATGCAAAAATTAAGTTTATAAATACAGGTCTGAAGTTAATATATATTAATGGAGTTGTCAATATATTTATTTAGAGAAAACTGAATATAAGCTGCTGATCCCAAAAGGAACGATTGAGAATCCGATTTTGGAGGTGTGATTATTATCAGATAAATTTCTGTGACTCAGCCTCTATGATTACTGCTTTTTGGACTGAAGAATGGCTGTCCAGGTCTCTCGTGGGTCACACTATAGCTATACCGCATTTCTAATTGAAACTACTGTCAATATACAGTTTTGCAATTACCTATTTGCCGTAGCTTCCTGAAAGGTGGTTTAGAAGTCATGGGTCTTTGGCATTTAGGCCAAGACTGCTGTAAATGTGATCGGTGTTTGGATGAGTTTGCCATAGACTGGGATAACTTGTTTTGTTCTGCTGAACTTTAACAGTGGGGATCCTTTTGGCTTGTTTTTGTGGTTGTCTGGAGGAAAGAATAAGAGAAGTTGTTCATAAATCTTAATGTGTTAATTAGGAAAGTTCAGTAGGTTTTAAAGACAATTAAATGCGTAGTGTGAAGTTCTATTTTGAGACTAGAAACTCTTTGGCTTAGTTGAAAGATTTATTTTTACATTTTAAGACACTAGTGCTGGCAGAGTTCATGAAAGTAAAAAATGTAACGGTCTTGTTTGAAACCATCTTTGCCTGGTAATTGAGTGATAACTGTAACTTTTCTTGATAATGTGTTTCAGCGTTTCTGGGATATTTTAAATTGGGATTGGTCAAAAGAGTGTGCCTTCTCTTGTTGAATGGAAAAGTAAGAAATGTAATTGAAGACGGAATGAAATTATGAATGTTCTAGGGGGAGGATCAGGGAGTGGTGAGACTTGGCATGACCAAAGTGAAAAAGCTTAACGTGTTGAAAGCATCAGGAGTTTTGGGAGGGAACTGCGTGGAAAGGTGAGTACTACTAGTCTGCTTTCTCAGATGCTCTTGCTAGTCTGTAGAGTGAACAAAAGTGGATAGGACTAATTACAGTAAGTAACAGCTATGTAAGTGAAAGGCTTTTTGGATCATATTTGAAATACACTTGAACTGTATTGACAAAGAAAGATGTGTCTCTTCATCTGCTTTAGGAGAAGAGGAGGAGACCTTCTGCATGACAAAGTAGCTCAAGTAAGGTAGGCAAGTTTTATACTAAAAAATCAAGTCTAATACCTGATTAATGTATGCCACTTTACCTAAAAGCTAAGGAGCCCCAGAAGGTATTGATGTGAAATTCTTTGACTCTTTGTCCTAACATGATGATTAAGAACAAGAAAATGGGGGTGTTAAAACTGACTGTAATAGCCTCTAGACAAAGGTGTTCAAAAGTACCGTAAGATTGAACGTTCATGTATGATAAACTGAATTACTTTTAAATCTTCAGGGCAAGGTTATTTCAAGTTCTAGATATGGCCAAGGAGGTCTATGAATTAACAGTATCTGTAGTTTTTAACTAAAATAAAATTAAAAAAACAAACTAGTAAAATTTGTAGGTAACTTTTGAGATGTATCACTGTGTTCATAACTGAGAAAAGAACCATAGACTTGCCATCCTTGAGCAAAATACATGGCATGGTGAAAAGTCTCGCAGAGAATGGCATGGTCTGTGGGTAATAGTGGGGGAGAAAAAGAGAACAGTAACATAACTAATGCAGTTTGGTGGAAAACAGGTGTTGGTCCCAAGAAGGGAGGCTTTATTTTCTAGTTTTGAAATAGTACTAGTGTGTGAAACACTTCTTTATGATACTACTGGGTTTTGGCTCTAGATATAATCAGTCCAGTCAATATTAAATAAATAGATCTTAGAAGGAATAAGGAAAAAATAATTAGTTTCCTTTTCGGACATTTGCAGTCATACTGACATGTGGGGGTTTTTTTGCCTTGATACTGTTTGATCTCTCTATGTGTTGCTTGATAGAACTTGCAGATGTTATAAATTGAATGATGAATAATTACTGGTGCAATTCTAATGCTTGAATTGCTTAGCAAATCTGATAGAGCTGGGAAGAAAGAAGAGATTCACATTTCCAGTGTAAGGTGGTAGCTTGAATTGCTGGGATATTTAGAATTGGAGTGGTAAATAGGGAATCTAATATCTAAAGAAAGATGATGCAGTTAAGAGGGTGACTGCTTTCTCAGGCACAGAAAGCACCTCGGTAGCAGAATCTTTAGTATGATTAGTAGTGGGTAAAAGTAATGCAAAGTTTGAAAATGCGGTACAATAGCAAACTAAATATCAGTATTTGTCTGTCTTTTTAAACTTCCTATGGATAGAAATTAATAAGAACCAAAGGATGAACACCTGTGCAGTGGTATCTAGAATCTGTCTTCCTTCTATTTCCAAATTCAGCCAAAACTAATTCAGAAAGAAGCATTTTTGGCAAGACAGTTGAGGAAAGTTGCATAGGCACATGTTTGATCCTACACTGCTCCAAACCTCTGGATACTTTAATATAAACCTGGAATTGTATGTGCTTTATTGTACACGTGTGAAGCAAAAACTACTGGGCAACAATCTATTCTTTTTCGCAGCAGATTAGATTGGGAGGCTGGGGTGGTTATCTGCTATTAGCATTCATAAACTGACTTACACAGTTTAAAGATTTTCCAGTTTCCCTGAAATTAGAAAATTATTTCCACTTAAGCTTAAACTTTTACACTTATTGGATGATTTTGAAACAGAAAATGTTTTCTGAAACAATCTTTTACTTTCTTTTGACACTTACAGCTGGGGTTGATATAAACTCTTCACTCATCTAAACGTAGACAGTGGAAGAAGAGCCAAATACAAATGAGTAATTTGGCAGTGCATAATAACATGACCTAGTCTATCAATTTTATTTTCCCTAATGAAAGGGAAGTTACTTTTTTGCTACATTGTAAAGATTGATTCAATTTGATTACTTGTTCAGATTGTTAAGGAATGAGAAAAATAAAGGCATCTTACTTAGTTCTTAAAAATGCATATATACTGCAGCCAAATTGTTGCTCGATTTGTGGCCTGGAGAGATAAGGAAACAGGCTACAAGCACTTCTGTAGGGAGGAGGGAAAAAGAGCCTGAGTCAGGGCTGTGTAGTAAGAGTTTTTTCAAATTAAGATATAGCACCTTACTAAAATAGTGTAGTGACAACACTTATGGTCTTTATTTCTTATTATTTTAATGTGGTTCTTCTCTTGTAGATGAAGTCTTGGGTGAAATTGAAATTGTATTGATAATATCCTTGCAATGATACTTAATTTTTAAAACGTTCAGTTCTTCAGATAACCAGGATGCACTTCCAGTGGGACTGGTTGTGCTTGGGTGTCCTGATAATTAGCTCAGTAACTGCAGAAATTGAAAGTGAAGAAACTCTGGATGCAGATGTTGAAGTAGAGGATTTTGACAAGCAGTCTCAAGAAACTGATGTTGAAAGAGAGAAATCTTCCTTAGAGGTAAGATTACAGGTGTCTTTAGTTAAAGCTTGCTTAATTATCAGATACATAGTTAACAACTAGTGGAGAAACTGCTGGACAAAGGCATTTAAAAAAGAGCAAGTTAACAGATGGTTGTGAACTGAGTGGGTGTCAAACCTACCAATGTGAGTTTTTCAGTTGTGTATGACATGTAGGACAAGCTTAAAGAATGAGTCCACTCTAGCAAAGTGCAAAATCTCCTACCTGTGGTGGACAGTCATGAAGACTTGCTAGTCTGTGCTTCACTCTAGATACAGAACGTTTTGTTGTAAGTCCTCACATGCCATTTCTAGAGAAGAAAGCAGAAAGCATCTTGTTCTTACTGAGATTTTGAATTTAGACCAGTTACTTGATTTCATCAGTCATAGCTTCCTCTTGACACTGTTTTTATTCCCAGAAAATCTTTCTGCATTTGTTATACTGTACTTCATAATTGATGTGGGCAATATTCATAAATTTTTTTTTCAACTTTGTTTTACTGTGTAGCCAGGAAGATAGGAAAACAGAAGAATGGAAAACATGTATGGAAAGAAATAGGGAGGAAGCAGAGAATTAGTGCAAGTTCAGTAAATTTTCTGGGGTTTTGTTACACATAAGATGTGTAATAGTACTCAATTACGTGCTTTGAAAACAGACAGCAATTTTTAAAATTGACAGATGTGAAATTTGTCACTGTTAGGAGGGATGTGCCCAAACTATAGAAATGAAGGGGGCATATAGGGGCAGGGAAGGGTGTTTTATGCTGCTAGATGTTTCTAATGAACAACATCTGGTGGTCTGGATGGATGACTTCTGGAGCTGTGATAGTGTATTTCAAATGAAAAATTGTAATTTGTGTTAAAGCATGTATCTGTCCGTGTCTTTTAGGTTGTGTACCAGACTCCAAAGCCAACTGGGGAAGTGTATTTTACAGAAACCTTTGATGGAGTGTTGGCCAGGTAAGCTTATGCCTTAAAATTATAAACTTTTACTTTCAGCAGTTTAACTTATAGTGTCAGGATTTATTTTCTATTCATTTTTCTGCTAGTATCTTTATAAAAATTAATTTTTACAGGGTTTAGAATTGTGAAGGCTGATAATACTTCCTCCAAATATATCATAATGTTAAACCAGACAGTTAACATTTCAGGTATGTTGCTATTTTTTGTGTTTTAAGGAAGCTTTTAATAAATTCTGGGTTTATGAACATTAAGAAGAATAATATAACTTAAAGATTCATCCAGTTGAGTTTTAACTAGCTGCGAGGTAAAGTGCATAGCCATTACACTGCAGTAGCAGACTCTTTCTTCCTCTTCACGTACACTTCTTATGTGTAAGAAGGCAGTGCCTTCAGCATTATAGATAAAACCTCCATTGAGGAAGACTCTTTTTTAGCAGATTTTTAATTAATTTGTTGTTTTGCGTCCAATACTCAAAGAAGATTAGGTATTTGTGAGACTGCTGAAGTGTTCCTGGGTAGCTTGACCTTACTGCATTGAAATTTTCGAAAAATCTTCAGGTTTATCTCAACAATTCTTAAGCCAGAAATTTTTGACTTGTCTGTATCTTCTAAGTTTTCCTCCAACAGTGTGGCAATGTAAGGTTTAACTGCCACTGGGTGATTTGTGTTGCTCAATTAAAAGCTGTATATTGTGAGCTATAGTAAGTTGCAACCAGTGCACTGTCAATAAGAGTGAACATAATATATTGCTTTATATTTCTGGAGCAGACTTTCTACCTTTAGTTGGAAAACAGCTTGGCTTTCAGTCTGCTTTCTAGCTCCTATATAAAAGGTGTAGAATACCAAGGAAGAACAAATGAGTACCATGGAAATGTGATCTGTATGATCACTGACTTTTCTTTTTTGAATCAAGTCAGGCTAGCATACTGTCACTGGCTCAAGTTAAGTGAGTGTGCATCCAGGTAGAATCTCTGAAAGCAGCAGAAATCTCTTTAGTAAGAGCTGGTGTGATGAGTTGTTAGAAAAGCTTTTAAAATGTGAAAGTAAGTCTCTGGTTTTTAATGACAAATCAGGTCTTGTTGTTGTGTGTGTTTGTTTATTTTTTTTTTCTGTCTGCTTTAATGCTGTTGAGCAAAAGAGCTATCTCTTGATTTGTGAAGAGTCATGAAAAAAGGTGTTTTCCTACGTTAATAAAATTGATGCAACAAAACTAACTCTCCTGTGAGGAGCCAGACAGAGGGATGAAAGGAGATGCAATACGATACATTAGTTATGGTAGAACTTAAAGCTGCCTATTTTTTACTTCTTGTGAGAAAACTGAGATCCAGCTTCTGTAGGAGTGAGGTTACACCATCATAAGACATGTATGTCTGTTGATGATGCATGATATAAACTGTAAATAAAGTAACATGGTAGCAGGCACTCGTAACTTTCATAGAGTGAATCTTAGTTCCTTTTCCCAATTGTTTCTAGACTTCTGTAGATTTCCGGGGAACTTCAGGCCACTGAACTGTCATTACTCACATTATGTTCTTTCATATTTTCTTATTTTGTTACATATTTAGACCAAATATAGAAGGAAAATAAGTTTTAACAAGCTCCCACCTTCAGTGTGTCGTTTGTCTTGGTGATGTCACTTCTAAATGTTAAGCAGTGCAATACAAGAGCAGTACCAATGATAGGAAAAATGATTAAATAGAAGAGGTGATAATGGTTTTTCAGAAAAACCCAAACCAACTGAAAATCTTGACTAACAAATGCAAAAATTTAACTGGGATATTTGAATTATAACATTCATCCCAGTTTCTAGCTTTGTGAGATCTGTTCAAAGATCAGTTTGTCTTCCTACTAAATCTAATATTTAAGGCTTTAGCTACAATGCTTGGGATTTTTTGGTCTAGATGTACATAATTTACATAAGAATAATGCGTATGGAACTAAGATGTATGAGAAAGTAAGCAGCATGTTGCCTTGCTTCCCTAAAGTTGGGGAAAAGAGTACATACAAATTGACTAGACAAATCACCAGATCAGAGTAGCTTTTTGGAGAATGGGCCTGAAAATCTTGTGCATGACTTGTAGAGATGTGTTATTTCCTCACTGGTCTTTCTCCTGGTAGATGAAGGATCTAGTTTGACATGTATACTGTGAAGCTTTTCCAGCATCTCTGCTAACAGTGAACAAACCTGGCTGAAATTCAAGCAGAAACGATGAAGTATTCATCCCTGAAATACTCCCTGCAGAGGATGGTTCAGAATGAATGAAAGTAGTTCTTTACAGAATTAACCATGAGAATGTAGTATTGTAGTTAATGCAATGAAGAGTTCAGCAACACTGTTGGCTTAAGATACTCCCATGCATGGCTCAGATAAAACCACTGTATAACTAGATGAGGGCGGACTACCCTTTTTTCCTTTTTTTCTTTTCTCCAAATGAACACTTTGTGCATAGGGTGCGTGCGTATCTTTTTGGTAACCTCCGTTTGCTAAGTTGTTTCCCTTGTTCCTAGTGTCAAGGAGATCAGGAGTTTGTTTGCCCTATTGGGATCCCCCATGTGCAATACATTTGGAATCTGTTTAGTGCATAATTGCATTTGTCATTTGAACACTTCTGCGTCTTTCCTTCATCTTCTGCTTTGCGTGTGTACTGTTCCTAACAGATAACGTTAAAGATTTCTTTGGGTGGGTTTTTTTTTCCCCCTATCATGTTGTAGGTTTTACACTTGAACTTCACTATTTTCCATGTATTTTTGACATTATATGCTCATGTAATATCGGTACATTCTGCCAACTTGAGTTTGTATATAAACCTGGTGTTTATTCAGAATACTTGTATTACTTTAGAGTTACAATTGTATATTTATTTATATTCTTAGGAAGTATTTTGAAAGGTTGTATTAGACTAATGTATTAGTTTTTCTTTTCATGGTCTGTGAACTACACAATGTTCCATGATGCTGACTGTCAAAATCATTATTACAGGTTCACATCCCAGAAGTGAAAGCTTTTTTTCCTGTACTTGTTAAATAGTACATGTTTGCACAGATAGTGAAATGACTAATGCATTTCTTGTTTTAGGTGGGTGCTGTCTAAGACCAAGAAAGATGATGTAGATGATAATACTGCTAAATATGACGGTAAGCGTTTTTAATGTTTACTTCCACTATTTAGTTTCTGTTGTTCTGTTGCTCTTTGAGAAGTAACCCTTACACTGAACTTACCTTTGAAAAGCTAGATGGCACGGGTCAAATCATAGTTTATATTGTGACTGTTATCCTGAAACTGAGATGTGAAATATTGCTCATTGGGTTACTTAGCATGAAGATAATTTTTTTTAATGATCTCAACAATCCTATTATGATGAATGATACTAGAATACCTCTTGGCATCTGAATATTCAGTATTGATTGTTTATGAATAGTGCTTCTTGAGAATTACCTTCTCTGAAATCGTGTTAGAGAGATCTACCACTTGAATTTCAGTTGTTGAATTTTCATTTGAATTTTCATTTCTAAGGCAGCATGTTCCATGTTGCTGCATCTGTCCTACTGATTCATCAGTTGATCTCCCAGTCTAGTCTCTGAAACAAAAAAGTTAAACTGAATGATGTTTTTCTTCAAAATGCTTTTTCACATTGTCTGTGCTTGAATGTACAGTAGTCTAAAAAAATTTTGGAAAGTAATAATGAAAAAGTTGGTTTGATGGTTTTTATCATTGAGCTTTGCACTGGATTTATAAATTCCTAGGCTAGGATTGTCTGCTTGAATGTAATTTTAAATTGTTGATGGATGTGTGATCTGTGGCAATAATTTTGCAACCTGAATTTATTTCCTACAAGAAAAAGTGGGGAGAACAGAAAAAGTTTCTGCTGCAAAAGAAAAGTATTTGTTACTGTTCTTATGTCAAATGAAATAGATTAATGTTAACAGAAAGTGGTAAGCAAAAGTAACTTGTAGGACTTTGTGCAAAACAGTGCAGAACAGATGTTTTTAGATTTAGCAGTTACCAGAAATAACTGGTAAAAATAAAGACATTGCAGAGGAGAGATCCATACAGATGAGATGCTTATAAGAACAGACATCTCTCTGGTTACTTGGCCTCATTAGATTGAAATTGTCTCTAATGTCAAAACAGTCATATCTGCGTAAAGACACCCGGACAATTCAACATAAAAAAAAAAATCTGTTGTGAAAAGATTTTTTTTAACTATTTTCCAATTTTTCCCTTTTTTTGTTGTGGTGTTTTGCCTGGCGTTATTGCTTCGTCTTAGTTTCCAAGAAGGTACACTATTGAAGAGGAGGGAATTCTCCTCCCTTCTGTTTACCAGACTAGAAGAAACTAGGGATTTGTTGTTGACATGCGTATCTGCCCTTCCTTAATGACCTTTCACAAGTTGCATTTCAGTTGAATAAAAGTAAATAGCTGTTTTATTCACATTTCACAGTTTCTGAATCTTCTCTAAAATGCATGCTGAAGAATTCATTACATTTTCTTCCTTTTGTTCACATTGATGTAGGCTTTTTTAAGATTACAGGGAATTGTAAAAGTAGTCTTTCTTTTGTGGTGTTCTGTTTCCTAGAAAAAAAATCAGTGAATCTTGTGCTGCTAAGAGGAAATAGAACTGCCCTTTTAGAAATCCTGTTCTTTGGATGTTGCCTACATGTGTAATCAACTGTATCTTTCCCAAACTTGGAGAATGTATAACTATATAATCTTTTATTTTTATTTAATTATGGTAGAAACAAATCTAAAATCTGGATAAATATTTTATGTTCCTTTAGGCATTGTGGGATACCACATCTAAAGATACAGATCTGAAATATTTAAGTTTTCATGTAGATTTCTGTAAATTGGAGAAGAGCAAGGAATAATGTGTACTTTTCAGGTGTGTTATCTTTAAAATATCAAAAACTAGCATGACCTTAATTGTCTAGAACTAATACCACCTCTTTGCTTTCTACAAGACTATGATATCTTTACTTTAGCCTGCATTTTTTTTCAAAGACTGTGTGTGTGTGTTTCAGGAAGATGGGAAGTAGAAGAGCTGAAGGAAAACACAGTGCCTGGAGACAGAGGATTAGTGTTAAAATCAGTGGCAAAGCATCATGCAATATCAGCTATGCTAACAAAGGCATTTATTTTTGATAATAAACCTTTGATTGTTCAGTAAGTAATCCCTCAGATTTTTTATTTTTTTTTCAAAGACTGTGTGTGTGTGTTTCAGGAAGATGGGAAGTAGAAGAGCTGAAGGAAAACACAGTGCCTGGAGACAGAGGATTAGTGTTAAAATCAGTGGCAAAGCATCATGCAATATCAGCTATGCTAACAAAGGCATTTATTTTTGATAATAAACCTTTGATTGTTCAGTAAGTAATCCCTCAGATTTTTTATTTAATATTTATTATTAAAATCTTTAAGTCAAGAAAGTAATATGAATCCATGTAGAAAAACGCTGACATTCATATAGCATTGCCCTATCATATCCAGAGCTATCAGAACTAGAAGTATGAATGATTCAATAATCAAGTAAGATTGTAGTACAAGTGTTAAGCTATATTTAAACTCTTGAAATATTTTTTGACAGAAGTCTAGTATTTTACAAGATTGCTGAAAAAGCTAATTAATTTTCAGTCTTACTCTAAAAGATCTAAATCACATGTAGTTTGAGTACAGTGTTTTTCCACTTACAGAATACTTCTGTGTAGCTCAGTAAAGGCAATTTTAATTTCCAACACTTTACAGCAATATTAGTGATGATGAGGGCTATGGCAACATGGCTATTTTTTTCTGATATTCAGACTTGCTTTATTGTATTTACAGACATAGCCAAATAACTCTTTTGGCTAAATTCTGTGTGCCATATGGGCAGTTTCAAAGGTGGCACAAACTCTCTAGAACTCTTGCCCATTTCTGTTTTGCTTTGATGTTTGCATATATTGGTTAATTGCACCCTGAAACTTTTCTTGCTGGTGATACTAACTGTAGCAATTGCCACCATGTCTTTTTTGACTGACAACACTGCTGTATTAGCTTGTATGGCAATTAAAACCTTTTGGTCATGCAGAAGTGTTTTGACAGTAGTGACTAATACACAGTCTTAATGTATCCATAATTAGAACTGTAGATTAGAAGTTAATTTGTATTTGTCTAATACTTGGAATGTTTTTTTTTAATTTTTTGCCCAGATATGAAGTGAATTTTCAAGACGGCATTGACTGTGGTGGTGCATATATTAAACTTCTCTCCAGTAGTGATGACCTGAATCTGGTATGTCCTCTTACTTAACATTTGCTATCAGTTGTTCATTTGAAGAATAATTGTTCTTGTGAAATGTTGGTAAGATATTAATTCCTAGTGCATCCTAAATTCTTGAAAGCCTCCCAAATGTTAAACAGAAGACTGGACAAGATAGTAATGTATGTATAATTGATTATATATGCACAAAACCTCCAGAGTTGTGCATTTTTTACTATTTAATAACACTATTCTTTTTATATTTTCAATTTATTTTAATGAAAAAGTTACAGGTGGTCTGAAACTTAAAGTAAGCTATTAAGATCTGTATTCACGCAAGAAATCTCGAAATGTGAATTTCAGAAAGTTAGAATGAACAATTTACTGCAATTAACATACTCCTCTTAGTTCTGCACAAGTAATGTCTTTTATCCAGGACAAAGGACTTTATCTGTTGTGATCTCTATGGTTAGTCCGTTCTCTGAGAACAGAGAGCATCCAGCAACTGAAGAGGGCAGTTCAATTCCTTTCATGATTTACCTACCACTTCTCAGTTACCTTTTAGAAAAAGGTAACTGTATGCCACAGCATCAAGGAAAAGTAGTACCCAAAATGACTTCATAAAATATACAGTATAACACATCCTCAGCTTTCTTGCTTCTACAGGAACACTTTTTTGACAAAACACCTTATACTATTATGTTTGGACCAGATAAATGTGGAGAAGATTACAAACTACACTTTATCTTCAGACATAAGAATCCTAAAACTGGAGAATATGATGAAAAACATGCAAAGCGTCCTGATGTAGACCTAAAAAAATTCTATTTGGACAAGAAGACGCACTTATATACTCTTGGTATTATTTAATTCTTATAAGCTTAAATTAGAAAGGAGAGATTAAAAATGTGTTTCTGTCCACTGAAGCTTTGTATCTGAGTCTGCCTTTTTGTTTGTAATAGTCTGTTGATTCTGGGGGTGGTTGCTTAATGAGGTTTAAATGATTGGGTTTAAATGATTTAATGACCGAGCTTAACTGCAGTACATAAAAGTGGCTTTGAAATGCTGCTGTTAAGTATTCAATTACAGGAAAAAACATATCAGCCCTGACCAGCCTTTAGCATGAAGAATTTAATAATATTTTCCATATTTATTATGATAAAAATATTTTTGGTAAGATATTAAAAAACCCACAACCATTCAATATTCATCAAAGTTCATAGGAATTTAGTTAAATCTGCAGCATGCCATATGTCACTCTCCTACACATGTTAAGAGTTCTCACTGACACCTGCATCTGCAGCTCTGTGCATCAACAGATATGTTACTGCCTTCTCTGAAGATGAATGAATTTGGGCTGGTTTTAATTCATGTTCATTTCAATTTGGTGAAACACTGAAACAGGTTGCCCAGAGAGGTGGTAGGTGCCCCATCCCTGGAAACGTTGAAGGTCAGGTTGGACGGGCCTCTGAGCAACCTGATCTAGTTGAAGATGTCCCTGCTCATTGCAGGGGGATTGGACCAGATGATCTTTGGAGGTCCCTTCCAACCCAAACTATTCTGTGATTCTAGGACATTTCTTTCTGTACCAATGAATGTTATAGCAGAGATGAAAGTTTAATTTCTTAGTTCTTTCCCCCCCCTTTTTCTAATTTCTGAGGAAGAACAAGCAATCATAGAAGAGTGGGCTAATTTGTGGCATACTGCAAATCCAGCAAAATTGATTGTGCTTTTGAACTTCCATTGAGTAAATGGAAGATGTGTTCAACTGCCATGCCATGGGAAAATGTACTGGTTTTTAACACAGTTTACCACAGTGTGCCATAGCATTAGATAATAGGAATAGGTGAAACAAAATACTCTTGTTGCGGTAAAGGAATGCATGCATTCCTGTATTTGGGCTGTTTGTTAGAAATTATGATTAAAGATACTTAAACTCAAATTGCAGTTATTCTGTTATAATTATTCAAATAGACTCCATAGAGCTGTGTGATTCTAATGCATTATGTGAATGATAACACAAGTTTAAAAAACAATCTTTGTATTGTATCTGAAGTGATATGGGGGTTTAATTTTTACATCTGTGGAGATTTGAATACTGTTGTGTTTAATGTAATTAAATTTATTTAATACTGAAAATGTTTAGGCTGCAAGTTTCATTAGATATTATCAAACTGTCATTATAAGACTGTTTTTCATCACCCATCATTATAAAACTGTCATAAAAGTGGAATAGTATTTACTTATTAATTAATAGTCTGTCTCCCTTTCCTAGTGAGGATCCTGTTTGCTGTTATTTGTCTAAGTCTGTGCTTCTTATATAGGTTTTGGTTAAAGATATTTGTAAAATGAATGCTTCCCTTATTTCTTTAATGCAAATGTCTTCAATTTAGTGCTAAAACCAGATGATACATTTGAAATTTTAATCGACCAGTCGGTTGTCAGTAAAGGAAGTCTTCTTGAGGATATGGTTCCTCCAGTAAACCCTCCCAAAGAAATAGATGATCCTAGTGATAAGAAGCCTGAGGATTGGGATGAGAGACCAAAAATACCTGATCCATATGCTGTCAAACCAGATGACTGGTAAGGAGAACATTTTTATCTGTACAAAACATTTTACACACAGGTTATTAATTTGAAAGATTTGACTGGTTTTATTCTGGTTTTTTTTTTGCTAATAACAATTGGGTTATGTTTCACTACTAAAAGCAGTAAACGTAACTGAGGTGGGTATGCGGATCTGGTCATCTGAGGAAATAAATCAAAATGGTGCTTTTTGCTGATTTGTACCCTCTATGGCTGCAATTCATAATTAAGATTACAATACCTGAAAGACTAGGAAGAGGGTGTTTTTCACCATATGGTCTTGATTTACGTTCAACAATTTCTACTTCCTTCTGTGTGAGCTACTGTTCATACAACAACTCAGGAAGAGGGGTGAAAAAACTTAATGGGAAGACCTGACTGACACCTGCCAGTTGATGACAGCAATTTCGGGGCTAAGTAGTGCTTTGAAACAATGTAAATACTATTAAAATATTTATAAACAGATAATTAGATGTCTAATTCTCATGATCTGTGTGTCTTATTCTGTTGCACCTTTGAAAATCATCCCCTTTATGCCAGTTACATTCCTCTGAACAGAACATTGGTTCAAAGTGAGGCTATTGTATTTTCTAACATAAGTCTGTAACTGAAGGGATGAAGATGAGCCTTCCAAAATAGAAGATCCTGATGCTGTTAAGCCTGAGGGTTGGCTTGATGATGAACCACAGTATGTTCCAGACCCTAATGCAGAAAAACCGAAGGACTGGTAAGAACTTGATTCAATAAGTGCAGGCTGTTAACGTGTCTTGTAGATAAGCTAGCCTGTTCTCTGGGGTAAATCATGAGTTGTGGATCAGAAGTCAATATAAATCTCGTTGTCTTTAGAGGCAGTTAAGTTGGAATGTGTAAGGTATGGCCAAATATTTGTTGTCTGGGGGGGGCTGCTTTTAGAAAAAGATGAACGTGTCAATTGCCTTTTGTTTTCTGAAGATATATAAACAAGAACAGAATATGAAAGACCCCTTTGAAAGAATTTGCTGCAATGATAAATGATGAACCAGTTTAAGTTGATAATTTGAAATCTTCAGAATAATCTCAAAGGGATCTTTAAGCATCTTATGGACAAGTGTTTCAAGCTGTCTGGAGATGTGTGAATATAATTGTATTCAATCAAGCTGTAGTAGTTATGAACATGTAACCTTTTTTTAAAAAAAAAAGTGTAGTACTCCTTAAAATAAAGTGTTTCTCCTCTTGGGTGAAGTTCTGTGAGATGGTCAAAATTCTAAAGTTGTTATAGCAAAATGTGTATGGACCCTAACTTCAGACTGGCTGCTAGTGTTCATGTCAGTCTCATCTCAAATCAGCTGTTTGTATCTCTTTGTTTCTGTAGGGATGAAGAAATGGATGGGGAGTGGGAAGCCCCTCAGATCCCTAATCCCAAGTGTGAGACTGCACCTGGTTGTGGACACTGGGTGCGTCCCATGAAGAATAACCCAAACTATAAAGGAAAATGGAAAGCACCTATGATAGATAATCCTAACTATCAGGTAATAGCAATATTACAGGCCATTGTTAAAAGGTACAAAGTTCAACAGTCAGAGTAATATATTTATCTAGACTTTTATACAGTATATTTATATTTCAGAATGAGTCTGAACAACCTCACTAAAAGTTTTCAGCTTTTTTGTATTTAATTTGCCTTTTTTTTTTTTTCTTTTAAGTATACCGGAAAATAGAAATGCTTCCCGTATTAAAACAATTTCTCAGTTAAAAGTTACTTTTGCAGCAATTTGCACTGGTACCACTTGTTTGGTATGCTCTATAGAATTGTATTCTGAATTATGTTATTTAATGAAATGTTTCTCTTTTTTTTTTGCGTTTTAAGTGTGGGTCTTTTAAATGAACACTTTTAAAAAAAATGAAACCTTTCAGTAAGCTGATTGACTTGCTAGTTCCATTTTAGTGGAAGCATCTATTTTGGATAAGTTGGATTCCCCTCCTCCCCTCCAGATATAAGAGATCATCAGTTGGATATTAAGGAGAGTTACTTTGTATTAATTATGGCTGGGGAATACTTGAATCTGATTTCTTTAAGCTTAAGATCCTAAGCATGTTTGTAAACAAAATTTGGCTCTAATTTGCACAGGTATCATAAGACTGAATTTTCCTTCCCTAAAATTTTCCCTAACGCTTCTGACTTACAGTAGCTGTCAGTTTACATATATGCTGGAAGTGATGGTGTGGATCACAGGATGTAGTTACCCTGCAGCCTTAGGCCACGAGACAATTGGTGCTGCCTGAAAGAATCCCTCACTGGTCACAAAATATTGACCAGTGCCCTTAAAAATATGTGTATGCTATATTGATGAACAAAAGCCAAAACTATATGTTACCCAAGGAGAGACAGAGGAAGAAGTAATAATATCAATGTCTTATTTGCCTGCAGTGTTAGGAAATTTGTTTCCTAGAATTATTCTAGGAAGTTTACGAAGACTGTACTTAGAATCACCAGTATCAGGAAGAATGGAGATACTTTGTACTCAGTTACTACTGTAACTCTGTATAGACAAAAAAACCTAATTTTAAGAGGCCTGCCCTAAGCCAGAAAATTGAGACCCATCAGCCAAAATCCTATAGGCTATTTCCAATTCTGTTTTTATGAAGGCTAAACTCTACCCCTTATATTTTTAAATAATGCATTTAAAATAGTCAGGAAGTTCTAATTATCTTAAAATTTTTTTCACAGTTTTTTTAGTGAGATATAGGTAATGTGATTACCTTTTTTTTTTTCTTTTTTCCCCTCCTTAAAAGGGAATCTGGAGTCCTCGAAAAATACCTAACCCAGACTATTTTGAAGATCCTCACCCATTTGAGATGACCACTGTCAGTGCTATTGGTTTAGAACTCTGGTCGATGACATCTGATATCTACTTCGATAACTTCATTATATGTTCAGAAAAAGAAGTAGCAGATCGTTGGGCAGCAGATGGCTGGGGCTTGAAGAAGTTAGTAGCAAGTGCTAATGAGGTATAAACTTCACTATGTTCTTGGTATCCAAAAGTAGTGAGGAAGATGTGCTGTTGCAAGAATTTTCTGTTAGTTAATGCTGACAAAATATTAATTTATCTGGAATTAATAATCTTGCTGAGTAACTATGATACACTTTTTTCTCATAGTTTGGCTTTTTACCTTTCCCAGATCAATATCCTCTTGAAACTAAAAGGGTACAACATTTTATTTAAACATCTAGTGAGAAATTTCCTTTAGTGTAGTTAACGAGTCTTCTGCTGTTCACAATGACAGTAGAAATTCAGTACCTGCCTGCAAATGGAAGATGAGTTACACTCAAAAGACCTCTTTAGATGTTTCCCTCTCATCTGGAATGGGTAGTCATGTGATTTTTCTAGTAATTTTAGGCCTGTGGTTGCTTAGAGGTATATTACACAGCTCTGATAATAACACACATCGAGCTGCATTTGTTCTTCTGTTTCTATGTGTGCATCCACATTTTGTTTGTATCCTGCACTTGGCCAGCCGCCCCAGTTTTTTCTACCTCTCTTTCCTGTGCTGTAGGATGAACTTGTCCTGATGTATGGGACCCTGAGCCCCTCTAGTGGCTGCCTTTACCGCCTACAGTTTCTTTCTAACAGTCCTGTATTTTCTTTGGTTGCGTGGCAAGAGCAGGCCTGCAGTTGTGGGAAGGAAAGGATGGGTTGGTGGCAAATGGGGCCAATTCCTGACAGCTGCTGTTCATCACAAGATGAGCAAGTAAGCCGTGGCATATCTGCCCGTGCAGTTAGGAAGGGCACCACCTCCCACAGCCTTGCCCTTTTCTGAAATGTTTGGGTTTATGTCTGGACCTGTATCTATACCTGTACACACAATAGCAAAAAATATTCCTTGAGTCCCCTCACGCCACTGTGCCTTTCAAACTTCCCACATTAGTTACTGATTTATCTTTTCCAGAGGTCTTACTGGAGCAGGCACTACTGTGTAAGTGAGAACTGGGCTGGGAGGAAAACTTCCTCCCTGAATTATTGGCTGTCAAAGGAGAGAACATCATAGTACAGATGGAGCAAGACATTGCTCTTCAGGAGGCTGGCTGCTGCTCTGAGGTTCTAGGTGCTTTGGGGGGCTTTCGGCTGAGTTAGCAAAGTATGGGGGGAAAAAATAGAGTAGCTGGGAAGGGTGTAAAGTGTGAGGTTGCCAAGACTTCAAATGTTGCTTTACAAAATTGAGAAGTGGCCAGTGTAGTATGTTTGGAGTACCAGGTTTGTTCCTTCTTACTAAGTGCCTGCTATTTATTTGCAATCTGTTAGGTTGTTACTTAACTGGTATTGAAATCCAATATTGTGTTAGTCATTAAAAAGCAAAGGTAAAGAAGGGTTTTCTTTTGGCAACAAAAAGCTTAAAATGTATACAGTGCACTTTGGAAAGTTACTGAAGTGTTGAGACGGATGTAAACACAATTTTTTTTTTCTATTATAGCCTGGTATGTTTAGTCAACTGGTGACTGCTGCAGAAGACCACCCATGGCTCTGGGTTCTTTACATCTTGACTTTAGCTCTCCCTGTTGGTCTAGGTGTGTTGTTCTGCTGGCCAGTAAAGGTTAGAGAAATTTACTTTGTTTTTATTTGGTTTTATTCTTAATACTTTATTTGAAAACTCTTAGCATCTGTGCAACAATATGCACTTTTATTGTGCCATTGATATTAGTTAGCTTACAGTGGTTGTTGTGTTTAATTCTTAATTTGACTTTAAATATAAATTGATTTTTAATTTGTTGTAGAAAACAGATGAAGATATTGACTTCCAAAAAATGGATATATCTAAGCAAATTACAAAGGGAAAACTAAAACGAGAGGAGTTAGAAGATGATGAAATAGAATTAGAAGAAGAAAAAGACAATGAAGATACTGCTGAAGATGGTAAGATGAGCAAGCCAGCTTGCAGTTTGATTAAATATAAAGACATGAATGGGACTAGTTCATGGATTGCATTGCCAATAGTTACAACCAGTTATCTCACAATATGCAAAACCTGTCTTGCTCCAAGTCTTCTTTTTCTCTTCGCCAACCTCCAGGGAGTAGCATTCCATGGCTAATAGCTCTTTGATAAATACAAGCAGAAAGTAAGGCTCTCCTAGTATTTTTTCAATTTCAATAAATTAAAGTGCTTCTGACAGTCTTTATGTTTGTAGACAGTGATGTGTATTTTCTCCCTTCTAAATAGTTCATATATTGAACACATTTGAATGGTTCAGATATATGCACCTGAAGTGGTTAAAGGTACATTCTTGTCTTTAAAATATGCCTGGAATAGCTTTACATCTTTAACATAAGTCTTTCTGTTTACTCTTCTGTGGGAGGGTTGTACCGTGGACTAATCTGTTGGTCACTGATTTTAGTAACTCTGGTTAAAGCCTGAAAATAGAGTAGACTTGAAATACTGAAGTCTGCTGCTTCATTTGTGTTGCTTTCTAGCCATGCATTGCATGCATGCAGACATCTGTCCTGCTGCCCCAAGGGAGAAATCAACGATTCAGTAGGTTAAGCTATACTTTTGCATCCAAGGATCAAATAATTTACTGACATGACTTTTTAGTAGTGACTGAAACTCTGCAGATTTTGTCCATCTCTGCACTATGTTCCATGAGTGTTGATGGCTTCTGCCTCTATGACTTAAAACTTTACTCAGCATCAGATGTTCCCATACCAGTACCTACAGAATTGAGTACATGGGCACGATGCTTGCCACGCCAGACTAGTCCACGTACCTTACCATTTGAGAGCCTTACCTAGACAGTTAATTATTTTAGTTATGCTACATTTTTTTTTATGTTAACATAAATTTTAGGGGCAGCATTTCAGAATTGTATCTTCCTACACTTTCCTTTTCATCTTACTTGATTTGACCTGCTCTTTGCTCCTGAATTACGGAATCTGTTTTCTTTTACCCAGTTTTGATGCACGTGATAGGTAAGTTTTGTAACTAATACAGTACTGTTACAAGGCTGTCTGAGATACCTGAATTCCAGTATTCTTCTGTTAAGTCAGCCAGTTAAATTAGTTAATTACAACATGTAATTTAATAAAGAGTATGGTAAAGTGTGTATTTGAAAGTTAAAAATAAGGTCTAGGCAACCATAGAGGAAAACTGGTTAGCTTACACAAGTTTTTTTAAATAATTCCACTTGGAACAGCTGTTCATGATTTTTCAAAAAACAGATTCCATTTTAGACCTTTACTTTTAGTTACTAAACTGAATACCGAGTAAAACTAACATAACTAGCTTTTGTATGACTATTCCAAGGTTTTCAAGTAAATTATAGGCTTCAGAGGGAAAAATTACATTTTGCTGTCATTTGACTTCCCGATTTCTCTTTCTTTAAGAAGAATTGCTTCGCTTCCCGTAGCTTCCTGACACCTTTTACATTTGCAGGTTGAAATCTTCCCTTTTTTTCTATCACTCTTTTACCTCTTTGTATCTGAAAGCATTAGAAAACTTGTCTTCTGCCTTCTTCTGCTGATTCTTTTTGCTACAGAGAGAAGAGAAATGGAGGAGATAAAAAGAGAGCTTATAAAGAAGATGTGCAGGGAGGATTCCTCAGGTACTGGGAAAGGGAAGTAATTTGGGCCAGGACTTGAAAATGGTCTCTCCTTTGTTTTTTTTCCTCTGGTTCCTTGTTGATGGTAGAATTTCAAGCTGGGGGATGCCAGCTTTCATTAGATACAGATGTGAGTTTCCTCTGAGATTTCTTGGTATGGTACCAGTAGTCATAAATATTTTCTGCTAGTCTCTTTGGATCCTAAAAGTGTAGCACAGTTGCAAATTTCAGAAACACTTGTAGATTTCATTTGCTCTAGTGAGAATGGGTTGCTGGCAGAGTGCTTCTTGAAAGGCACTGACCATGGGAATTAGTGTTTTATTTTGTTGTCTGTTAGGCTTTGTGTATTGCTAAAGGATGATGTGTTCTTGACTTGTCCAGTCCTCTGCTTTGTCCCGTTGCTTTCCTTGCCCTCTAGAAAAATATTCCAGGAAGTAAAAGAACGTTGTCAAGAAAATAGAGTTTTAGGGGCACAGTCTCAATCTTGTTTGTGAAGTTATAAATTTATTTATATAAAAGACTGTGTTTTTAATATTAGACTAAAATTAATAATTTTAAATACAGTTGTCCAGTTCTGGCTTTTACTACTTTTGATGTCTGAAGTGTTTTGTTTTGTTTTGTTTTTTTCCCCTCTGTTGAAATTATTACTTACGGGAGGTGCTGGATTTGCATAATTTCAAACTTGTAATCTCTTCATTAGAATATGAGCAAAGGCTTTGTGAATTTTTGCCAAACTCTTCTGTTAAGGACTTATTTTTAGAAAAGAGGCTAGGCTGAAGCTGTTAAAATTGGATATTAAGTCCAACAGTGATCAATTTATACTAATTCATGAGAATTCTACTCTCTGTATTGCAGAAATGTTTCTGTGAGTTATTGTAAACAAGCAGTTCATTCTAAAACTGAAATTGGCTTCTTTTCCTTACTAGTGTGTCTGGATATAGTGCATTTTTAATATAGTTCTGTTTACAAAGTAAAATTAATTTCTGCTACAGAAGTTGTGGGTGGAGGTGGTGAAGATATTGATGATGATGAAGAAGAAAATGAAGTTGCAGATGGAAGTCAAGAAGAAGGTGATAAGTCAAATAGATCTGGTTCAGAAGATGAGGTAAGTTTGGGTTTTTTCTCCCCTATTTTCTCCTTGCCCTTGTCCAACATCACACTTCTAGCTAAACTAAGCCCAGTTATGTACAACGAGAAGTTTTATTGTGTTGAGCCATAAAACAAATAATGAGATGGGGATGTGTTTATATTTGAGTTTGACATCTCAAACACCGTATACATTTGTGAAACATCTTCTCTTCCCATGTAATAGCATAGGAGTGAACATGCAGGTCTCTAAACATGAAGCATTTTTATGGGAGTATTGTTTTTAACAGGCTTTTAAAGGAAATGCAAGTCTTGAAAATTTGGATTCTGCAGTAGGTGTCAATCTCTTTATTGTGGTACTTAATTGATGGAACATGTGCTTCTAACTGGGTAGCCTTTCAATGAGACTTACAAAAATCTTAAGCTTTCAGTTTTGGGGTTTTTATTTCCAAAATAAGGTTTTAAACAAAATTAGCATACCACTTTTGAATTCAGCACCTGCAGTTTCATTTTTTTCTTGTGCTGATTAATCCAATCACCAGGTAATCTATAAAATGTTTTTCAGAAAATAACATTGTAGAATGGAATTTGTGTGTACCTTTCTTGTTTGTCATTATCCTTCCATTTGGAAACTCTGATATGTCTGAAATGCTTTAGATCCACCCACAGTATTTCTGTTGGTCATCTTGTACTTGCCACTTATTAAATGAGTCTCTTCCTAGATTATGGGAGTTGTTTGATGTAATGTTAACTCCTCATGTAGAGCTCCTACAGAACTGTACCTTGCATGGGGTTGCATTGTTTAAGCACTGAAATTCTTCACCGATTACCCCTTACTTATTCAGTACTTCCTCTTGTCCTATAAGTGTTTTTTTCCTTGTACATTTACCTAGGAATACAGTGTCTGATGAACCCCGTTAAGGTGCATGTGACTCTTTGTGAAAGTAATAACAAGACCTGTATGTGTGTATGCTATTACACAGTATCACAGTGAGGTCCTGGCTTGCTCTTCTCCAGGTGTTCTCAAGGGTGTACAAGTTTGTGTCGTGAGTTAGCTACTGACCTACTTGGGAGGTGTCATACACACCATGTCCTCGCTCAGGTTGTGCCATGCTCTGAGCTGCTCCTTCTGAATGTGGTGCTTGCTACTAGGTGATGCAGGAAAGAGAGGAAGCAATGCATTGTCTGAGAATGGAGTTCATGTCGGAAAGGCTTTTCGTGGGCCTCTGTAAGCTAATTGCTTTTGAACTGCGAAGAACAGACATCTGATTTAAGAACAGTTTGTTCTGTTTGTAGCTCTCTAAAGGGGGCATGTTGTGTTTTAAATGCTTCTTGCTTAAGAACTGGAAATTAAAATTAGCATAAGATGCACTGTAAGGAAGTTGTTAAATTCATGAAAAAGTAACCACTTCTAAACTAGTGAGTAAATGGGTAAAACCAAATTTCTGACATCGGTTTAGATGTACTATTCTCTTCTTTTTGAATATAGAAGGGAAAAGTCTTCTGCTCGCTTTATCATTAGATTAATATTGTGGGGGATAATGTCCTATCACAGAGGTGTTGCATTTATTGATAATGTGATGGGGCGTGGGAGGAGGAATAAAGTAACATGCCAGTTTCAATAATTAAATTAAAATTGGCTTAACATTTTAATGCTGTATTTTTTTTTTCCAGATGAAGGAAGCTGATGAAAGCACAGGTTCTGGAGATGATCCATTAAAATCAGTGCGTAAAAGAAGAGTACGAAAGGACTGAGTTACTTCCAGATAGTGTTTGTAGGTCTCGATAATAGTAACTTTGGGTATGCCACTTCAGTGAGCCTGACAGCATGCAAGTTCCTGAGATTTGAAAGAAACAGTGGGATCATTGCTGCTTAACCTCCTATTTGAATTCTCAAACCTCTTTTAACCTTCCCAAGCTTCCTTAATAGGAAAAGTACTATCTGCGAGAAGTTAGCTGATTCGAATTTGGAATAGAACTGAAGTTGCAAGTGCGCAGCTGATTTTAAGGTGAAGATTCTTAAGATTTGAAGATTCCTAGAAAATAGTATTAGTTGCAGATAAACTTCCTCTATAAATATTTTTTTAAAACATTAATAAATTATATTTTTGCAGCTCTAGCACAAAATTAGCTGTTTACACTTGTCAGCTAAAAGAGGGTGATAGTACAGATGTAGCAGCTGTAGCAGTTCACATTGCTATGACAAAAGGTATTTTTTTCTGTGCAGAGCTAAATGCAATAATTGTTTTTGTATGATGATTTAGTGCTAGCAACAATTTTTATTGTAAATTATTTATTTTAGTTGATCTTGTTACGAGTGGTCACCTGTTCACTTTAGATATTGGTTATGGTAATTTATTTTTAAGAGATACTTTAAGCAGAATACTCATAGACCAAGTGGTAATTGATGTGACTTGTTTTCTTTTGAATGCAGATATCAAATCTGTAGAAGTGATATACAGAAGATTTTTTCCAAACTTTTATAGTTCTCATGTTCCAAGACAGAGTGGTATAACCTCTGCTTATACCATACTTGCTAAGTGTGCATTGCCTCCTAAAAATATTTAATAATTCTTGCTTAACATGAAATTTATTAATATAGATAAGAATTTTTGATGGATTAAGTTTTTTACAGATGTAACAGTGAGTAACTGGACATTCTCATATTACAGTTTAAATAAACTGCATATTGTAAAAGAACCTTTGTTTTGTTAAAGTTCAGCTGTATATTAAAGCAAACAATAAAACTGCAGTTACCAGAAATGTCTTGCTGCTTGGCAGCTGCCTATGATATTAGTAGGATGTAAAATGTAGAAATTTATTAATTAACAGATTTCCTTGTGCCTCACAAGACGTTAGTTCACCTAAAAAATATATTTTCACAGCCAATTGAGTCAGCAAAGATTTCATGGAAGTCTTTAACAAATGAATATGTGTTAATTAACCCTAATGAAGAAGCCAGTGTCTTCAAGTGCGTGTGTTGAACTGTTCAAAAGATAGTAATATTGGACTTGATTTTGTGTGAACTACATGGGAAGACCTCTTTTTTATTTTTTTTTAAAAAGTTAAATGCAACAGTTCCTTCCTTCACTTAGGGTCTACCTGCAAAGGGTAAGCAGTGAAGACTCCAGATTCCTCCTCCTGCCTGTGACTTTTCATCAATAAAGTTGTTACCAATGTAGTATCCTGCTAGTAACAAAGGGAACCCGAGCACTAGGAGCATGGATCACCCATTACTGTGAGCTGTCAGGGAGAATTTCAGCACTCCGTTTGAATGAATCTTCTCTGAGCCTGGTAAAAGTCCTTTGGAATTGTTTGGGTGTGGTTTTTTGGTGTGTTGTGTGGTTGTTTTTTTTTTTTTCTTTTTAAATCCACATCTATTTCTTCGTGTGGTATAGTTACTGCAGGGATTGGTCACCCCATAGGGGATGCTAGTCTTCCCCTAGGATTTAGAACTTAAGGTTCCCATAAAGTCTTGATTAATGCCCGATCGACATCTTTGCTTGTACCTCACTTCAGGAAACAAGGAGCCATTTATTAGGGTTGAAATAGTCTTGTTGAGACCGTGACCTAAGGTTGCTGTTTGCAATAACACTGACTCTGTAGGGCGTTGCTCACTTTAATACTGACCTGGCGATTTCAATTACCTGGAACCTTGAGACAGAAGACATCCTTCTGCACATCAGCTTACTTGGATCTAGTCTTAGGCTAGTAATTAGGAGAGAAATAGAGCTTTGGGAATTTGAGGCTCCAGAAGCCATTCCATTGATTGTAACATGGAGGTTTCACCCTGCACTTCCTGCATGTAGTCCACTTCTATCTTAACAGGTTTTTCAGGAAAAATACTTGATCTTGCTATTATGGCTGCTTGAAAGTGCTTTGAAATTAACACACTAATGGTAATCCAGTTCCAGGATGCTTTGCTATTAAAACTGTCAGTCCTCTTTGGAACTGCATCAGTAGCAGACCTCCGCAGCCTGCTCTCCTACTGGCTACCTCGTAGCTTAGTAAAGTGTTCTCATTGAGGATGCCAAATCCCAGACTGAGAATTTTCTTTATTCAGGGAAGGCTAAGTAGGACTGAGGCCTTTTTATTTAATTACAGCTGAAGCTACTCCTCAATTAGCTTTGTGAAGGTATGACGAAGTAATAATTCTAGTTTCTGTCTGACGTAGAGCTCATTACCTGGGTAGGAAATGATAAAATCTTGGCTTAAAGTTCTCCCAGGTGGAGAGGTGCAAGTTTTATCTTTGACAACACTGGATGCAGTCTGACAAGCCTTTTTCCTTTAGCTAGAACAGAATACAGAAATACAAGATTCATGTGTGAAAATACCAAGTGAGTCAGGGACTGGAAGCTTACTGAAAACAGATTAAACCTGGTTTAATCTCAATACTTGCTTATTACTCAGACACTTAAGCTATGTAGAAACAATTATGATGGCAAACCCCAGGACTTCCCCATCTTTTGACTACAGACAATTATGAGAAGTTTTAGGGTTTAAAAATGTTAAACCAAACTAATAGAGACAAATAAGTTTTTATTTAGTGTAAAGTCAGAAATACAACATCTTTAAAATGTTCATAAGTTAAATGAAGGCCACAGTAGTGGGATGTGAAATGGTATATAAATGAAATGACTATTCTAAACACACTGGATAAAATATCACTATCCAATCTTACAATACAAAACCATGATTTTAAGATTACTTGATCTCAGGGAAATTGCTGAAGTCTAACAAGCGCATGCTCTGTTACCACTTGGTCTCCTACAGTGCAGAGGGAGTTGTGCAGTGACTTGGCTTTAAAGCTAGGATGGCTTTAATGCAATGCAATCTTTAGAAGTCAAGTGCTTGGTGGGGTTCTTTTTTTTTTTTTTTTTAAATGCTGAAGCCCTGGACTAACTATGGGACTTACTGTACCTGCTAGCAAGGAGATCCTTGAAACTAATGGTTTCTTTTTGTTAAAAGGTAAAGTACAATGGCTTCATTACTGAAGAGACAGATCTTGGTTCTAGGTAACGTCCATAAATAAGTCTGTAATGCTGCTACATGGCAAGACAAAACATGCAACTGAGTACTGCTAAAAACTTACATCCTTGTTAGTATTTCAGTTTCTGCTCTTCCTTAATACTGAGTATTGCAAGACATGCCACCTCTATGGGAAGTACTCAGACCCATAAGCTGGGCTGAGCGCTTTTACAAAACCTGCTAACAAACAGCCAAGCCAGTAAAAAACAGGGCACCTTGACCCTGGGCATTGCTCAGAGCAGCACAGATTTGAGAAGCAAAAGCCACCTTTGTTCCACTGCAGTCTTCTGCCTCAGGTGTTGTGTGCAATGCCTCAGGAGGTACTTCACCAGCTCAGGCTCTGGGGGAGGAAAACCATTGCTCTAAGGCCTGAAGCAAAGGCAAGTTTGGCACTTCAGGAGGAAAGTAAAAGGTGGCAACCAGACTTGCTCTTAGTTCCTCATAGCAGATTGCTCACAATAGCATGAGGAATATTGTTGACCTTTTTGTTTCTGTAAAGCTTATTACTCAGGTTTTTATTTAAGTCTTCATCACACACATCAGGAAGATCATACATCATGACACAGTGTCTGATCATAGTTTGAGGAAACAATTGCTCACTGCAATATTCCAATATTCATTGCATGAGGAATATTGTTGACCTTTTTGTTTCTGTAAAGCTTATTACTCAGGTTTTTATTTAAGTCTTCATCACACACATCAGGAAGATCATACATCATGACACAGTGTCTGATCATAGTTTGAGGAAACAGGAAAGTGAAAATGGTTTGAAGTGTACATCACAAACTGTAAACACTCTGATGCTGCATCAATTTGGTACTTCCCTGATGTAAGTTGATATCCTTGTTCCTCTTCCCTAACCCTTCCCCTTTCCAAAAAAATCTCACTGAAAACGTATGCAAGCCCTGCAAATAGCATCATACTGTTATTACTTCACAGAAATTCTTGTTTATAGGGTTTTTTTTGTTTAAAGTTGCTTTGCTATGGGCAGTACTGTACAGTAATCTCAATATATTTGAGGTGAAAAAGGTGATGCAATTAGACTTTAAATATTTTTATCAAACAAGGTTTCAACACAGTATTATAACTGTATTATTTTGCTAATCAACAGTCATTTGTTTAACCTGACAAACTGAATCCAATTTTTAATGTGATATGCTCATTTTTAAAACAAACATGAGAGTTTAGGAAGTCTCTACACTACATGTGCACGTTGCTTCATCTTAACAATACACAAACTTATGTGTCCTGTTCATAATGTTCTTAATTCTGTTTATCACCAAAGTTTATAATCTTCAGGTATCCAGTAAAGCCACAAACTAAGGTATTTTAGCTCATGTAACCTATGCCAGTTAAAACAAAAAAAGACAGCAGCAATACAATGACATAATCTGTGTGTCAACCCTTACTTCCTTTTGCTTTTTGTGTCAGTTGTTTGGAAAACACTAGATGCTGACATCAGATTTTCTATATACTGTCCAAGAACTTGGTTTTCTGATTTCAGTTTCAAGTTTTCTTCCTTAACAGCATCTACTCGTGCTGAGAGATCTGTGAAGGTGATATTATAAGAAAAATATTAGACAGTATTGCATACAATAATTAATATATTCTATGTGCCTACACAAAACTATTAGTATTTTTAATGCAGGAAACATTGCCATAAGATATTAACTTTGAGAATGCTGTTCTACTCACAAGTTTTTACCTAAAGCCCATTCTTCCTATATTATTTTGTAGTACAGTATTTTGACAAACTTGTTACACAGACCTAATGTTAGTCTATATCTTTATTATTGAATTTAATTAAGCTATTGCAAACTAAACTATTTGGAAACAAAAGTTCAGTGATGAGCACACTCAAAGATGTGTGTCAACTATTGAGCCTAGGAAAGTTAACCATCTTGCCCCTTCTGCTTGATGTGTATTATGAGAGTTGAGCAAGCATTATGTTGCATAAAGAGGAAAAAAAATAGTTCTGAGACCTCGGTACCTTCAACTGCATAAGTGACATGCTGCTGGGCACTAAGGTAGGGCACTTTTGTTTGTTAGTGCGTGTTTGCAAAAAATCTGATGTGTCAAACTGCTAACCTTCAAGTGTGTGCTGCAGTTCCAAAACTTGGTTAATAAGCCGTGTTTTCTCTTCTAATTCCACCTGATTCTCAGCCTCAACAGCTGCAATAAACCATATGAGCTTTAATGCAACCACATAAACAGCTCAAAATTATATTAAGTAGAAAAAATAACAATGAAGAACAAGAACATTAAGAACTTATACCATCCATGTCAGCGTTCATCATTGTAGAATAAGGCCTTTCCACTTTTGAAGAGAGTATTCCTGAGCGATGCTCTGCTTAAGGGAAAAAAAAAATACCATTGAGGCAACCTTAATGTAAGTGCCTTTATATCTGGATTTTAGATGCATCTTCCTAAGTGGTGTTGAAAAGCCTAAGGCAGAACAACCTTTTTTAACATTCTTTAACTATTTTTGCTAGAGCTTTCCCTGATCTGTAAATATGATTCTTCGAGTAACTCTGCTTCAGGGTACAAAAGCCAGGGATCTAGGTTACTCCTTAATGCAGTAACTAACCCTGTGTTTCCGGGATGCCACTGCTTTCTTCCCAGCACCGATCTTTCTGGAATGGGCTGTTACAGAACCACGGAACACAAG
>NW_010142993.1:0-17278 GCF_000699245.1 Pterocles gutturalis
TATATATATAAAAGAAAGACCTTTGGGGAAACTAATGTTCCATGGAGCCTCAATAGAAAAGTGAAGCACTTGAGCTCAAAGGGGGAGAGAGCTTAAAATTATCTCCTTTCTCTGAGACAATAAGCCTCTTGGCATTTTCACCTTGGCCAGGATTTCCATACACTTGAGGGTCAGTTCAATTGCTTTTTCCACCAAAGAGGGTTAAAACAATAAAACAGGATAAAACAAAACTAAAATCTTGCACTGGCTTTCCAACTGAAAACAATGTGTCCTGAAAATATTATGAACAATGGAAGCTTCCCCTGGCAGCTAAACAATCAGTGATTTTCCCTTGGTGCTTTTCTGTCTGGGAACATAATTCCTATGCAGTTCTTGCAATAATCAGCAAAGGAGACAATGGTACAGGTAGAAGAGTCGGTTTTCTTGCAGGTTCACTATAGTTGCTGCTGGTTTTCATGTAATGAGAAGATAGCCTCCTTCTGTAAGGACCAAAGTCCCCATCACTTCTGCCAAAAGCTCTGAAACTGCTGCTGACTTCAGCAAAAAAAAACCCTTATGTGTCAGCCTCAGCTACTGCTCTCCAATTCATTATGAGCAAGGTGGTTTTGATATTCACAGTCAGCTCTAGATATGTGTCTAAAAGACAATAGCATGCCCTTGTGGAGGAGGAATTGTCTTCCTACTTCAGCTTCTGTGACAGGCCTTGCCTGTGACTTGCCACAGGGAGAGCAAGATTATTCACTAAATGCTGAAGTGCTGACCTGTTTTCCCAGCCTGAAAGAAAGGCTGTTGAATAGCAAAACAGCTCAATTTTAAGCTAGACAGAACCAGTTTCCTTAACAGTTTTCTGTAGATTCTTACTGCTGCTGGCCAACAACCACTTCTCTTAAAACCAGCATCTCTTCCTTCAGGTTGGCATACTCTCCAGTGCTTGTGCAAAAAGGGCAAGAATTTAAAACAGAGAAGAGGCATTACTGTGTGGATTCTGCTGAAATTCGGTGGTTGTCTCAGCAGGATATTCCCAGTCCACATCAGAATGCAAGTTCTCCAGAGCCAGTCATCTGTTCTGTTTTGCTGGAAGCTTTTAATTACTGGTCAGAAATGAGAAATGGTCATTGCACGTCCCTGTACAACTCCCCAGTGTTAATAATGTTCTACAAAGGATTGCAGGCAGAAAGATGAAGGCCCGTTGCTGCAGTGTGAATAGCAGAGGCAAAGCTGAGGGTAGAATTTAGCCCTAACACTTTATTAGGCTGAGATATTATCCCGTATGCAGCATACATTCCTGAAAATGTCATGCTACTATATGCTCTTGTCCCAGTAATATGTGGAAAAAGGACCCTAGAGTGGGCATCTTCTCTTCAGGGATGCCAGCATCCTGACTAGAAGCAATTAAATATCATAAAAAAAACAGAAAAATGTTGTGCTGCTTGACCAGTAACTGCATGAATGCAACATATTGCACCAAAACAGAATCAGTATCGCACCAGGGCTATGTTCTCACAGTTCTAAAATCTGTAAGATATGCACGGTGCAGTTCTTTAGATGTTCCCCAAAGTTATGTATAACCCAGAGGCAGAGTAAATTTCTGTGTGACTGCTTTTCTGAGAGCTTTTACTAGTATCCAAGGGCTTTTGTAAGCCCTCATGAGGATAGCTGCCTATAAGCAGGATAATACTATGTAAAAGCACTTGTGATAGATAATTTCATGGTCATGTCTAGTAATTTCTACACACAGAAAACAGGTGTAACATGGCCTTTTTGTCATGCTTGGAGACCTACAAGATCTTTCCAGAATTGTTTGCTATGTGTACAATTACACAAAGTCCTCACCCCCTGTTATACAAGAGTGTCACATCCTTCACAAGTGCATAGTTTCTCTTGTCTGGTGTCTGCCATGAACAGAGAAACTACGACTTTATCTCTCAGAATGTGGGATACCTCAATGCATTTGAATTATGCAGATTACCCTGAGTTTATGTTGATAAAATCTTAAAATTTCACTGTCTTATTTGTGTGAGGTACATAACTATGCAAGGTTAGAAGAGGTTTAGGGAATTTAAAAGATAGATAGCCAAACAGTGGAGGTCTGATTTTTGTGTTTGTCTTTTTGAAAGATAATCTGAGTTACATGGTTACTGTGATAAAAACACTCAGTAGTGATCTGAAATGCTTTTCATATAGGCTCATATACAATGATTCTAAACAATAGTTTCTCAAGATATTCCAGAGCTGGACACAAATGGGGACACTGTCTTTGTCCCAGAGACGTAAAGGTCCCGGGATACCAGGGATGCAAGAGATCCATGTTCAAACTCAGCAGAGAATCTGGTCCACCCTGAAACCCCGGCAAGTGTCAGTTTGGAGTGTCACAAAGAGGCCATGGCAAGGCCCCAAATCCAGACTATTTGACAGCCCCTAGTGACACCATAAAAGCATTTTTTACATGAAGTAGTTAACCCTGGTTCTGAAAGACAAAAGATTCTTGATCATAAGAGTAATTTGAAAAATGTGTTTCAGATTCAGGCATAATGCTTTTACAATCAGTTATTGTACAGTTCATGTTTCCAAAATTCCATTTCACTCTTGCATTCTGCCTCTAAATATAAATCTCTTCCTCCTTCCTTGTCCTGTTCTATATATATAGCACACCCACATGTGATAAAGCCTTCTGCCGTAGGCAGTAAGGGAATGAGGAGGGACTTGGGGGGAGACTGTAGCTAACCTGTGGGAGCACTGAATGCACTTGGCTGCTGCTCATAATGCTCCAAAGATATAATTATCACATGCATGATGAGTACTACACCTGCCACATCTCTTTTGCTTAAATAAATACAAGATTCCTTAAATGCCATACAGCTCCCTTACTGAGAAACCATTAGCCTGAGAGGTCACTAGAGGACTTCACACTCCCTCTCCTTCACTTTCCACCAGGCAGGTTTCCCATGACGTGTCTCTTGCTCTCTTTTCCTCCTACGCCCCACAGCCTTTCCCTATTAAAGTCCTCACTATCTCCTTTTCAGTGCCCAGCTTTCTCCTTCATTGTGTTTTTTTCTCCTTTTTCTTTCCACTGTCGTTGTCTGAGCCTTCTTTCCTGTTGCCTGTAAATCTGATCCACTACAGTTTGTAGGTAGCACTTAACAAGCAAGAATTCTCAGTGAGAAGCTGGGATCGCTTTAACATTAAGGATGTGCTTTGTAGGTGCTTCATTCGTCATCCTTGTTAAAGCTTGCTTTGTCTCTGCAGCCTAATTTAGCATTCTGTTCAGCCAGTGCATTATTTCTTCTTTATCAAAAGAGTTCTTGTGCATGACTGTAACCACACTGCTGCTTAGTATGTGGCCTAGACAAGCTGCCTGTGACACACTATGTGAAAGCTTTTTTTTTTTTTTTTTTTTGGCTTGAACCATCTGCTGGTGAAATGTTCCTATCACTAAAATCGCTTCCACATAAGGAGATTGACCCATCACTGATTACTCGTCAGTGACTGATGTCCTCAAACAAGGACATGACCATTTTCAAGAATGCTACAGAAAGTAGTGTTAGATGCTTTGAGGATTACTTTCTCCCATGTCTGCTAACAGTGAATCCATTTTTAAGCCAGTGCAGTAAGACCTTTGCTGACTGTTGTCAACAATGAATCACTTTCCTATCATAGAGGGAACCTTAAGAAGTGCTTCAACCCTGCAGAAATATCTTGTTCATAGTCACTCCCCAGATTCTCATTTCTTCTGTTATTGGTAGTGGGTTTTGCAGCTTCCTAAATCACCTCTGACTCATGTCATTGCATCCACATACCTTTATTTCTCTCTGTGCACCATTACGTATGTACCAAAAGACAGACAAAGAGTTCAAAGGCCTTATAGGACATGTGTCAAGCAGAGCAAGGTAGTGGTTAAAGAATGGGGGTCTATCTCTTGCTTTGCCTGTGACTTCTCATAAAAAGCTAATGAGGTTATTTAGGCGAATAAATCCAAGTGCATAGAATTAGATATTTACACACATATATAGTGGGAACATAGCCAAATTTTCAGGAATACTTAATTCCCAAAATTTCATTGATAGCAACAGAATCTGTTATTGTTCAGACCCTTTTGAATTCAAAACAATTTACATAGATAACAAAGACAAATAAGCATTAGTATCTAAGTTTGAAAATATCCACCATGCACTGTTTTTCATTTAATTGCTGGAAAAAAATAAAGCATTATTTTCCCCATGGTTTCATAATGTGCTTATATATCCTGAAGTGACAGGTGATGTGTGAAAGCAACAAGTCTGTCTGTATAGAGTCATACATATTTTAATATAAGAAAAAAACCTAGTGACTAAAAGAAAAAAAAAGTCATACTTGAAAAATAAATTTGGTAGGAGATGTAGAGTGCACCTAGGATTAGGCCAGCCTTTTACCCAAGAGAAAAGCTAGTTCACTGCTGTCTGTAGAAAGTAGAATCCCATCATGGCATGGCTCCTGCTTCATGGCTTCCACCAAAAACCAAGATTTGTGAAACAGGGAATTCTAGTCATGCCTAGTGCCTACATTGACTTATGGGGGATTCAAGAGGAAAACAGCATCTATTAAAAAAATAGTTGAGCTTAACTTTGTTTCTTTCTATTGCTGTTTTCATAAAAGCCTGGGAGGTATGGAACAGCTTCAGAGACTTTAATGGCAATTCTTGTCTTTCAGGCATCGGATCTCAAAATCAAAGTTTAGGTAAGTAAAACTGATTTTTGCTTTTCCTCCTTTCCACCAGTTTTGTTCCTTACTTTGTGAAGTGGTTTACTCCTGCATCTATGGGACACAGAGGTGATTCTAGGAGATACTGCCAAACTTGTCAGATTTTAGTCACTCATCTACCAAAAAATCAAGTTCCTTTTTCCTAGTTTTGTACTGAAAAAAGGCACAGGAACTACTGACTGTATTTCACTTGGAGGTACTTATCTGATTGCTACCTATATATCTTAAGCCATGCAATATAAAAGCAGAAGAAAAAACGTTCAACCACATAATTACACCACATCCATCAACATCAACCCTGTCAGCTCAAGGATCTCTTTCCTTCACTTTGTTCTGTTATTCTGCTTTGCTTGATTGTAAATCTTTCAACTGATGAGGTTTGCATCTTATTTGTGAAATGTTCCCTTTCGCCATGGGGCACATGGAGTTTTTCTGGTGGTATTTGTTTTTCTGTTGACTTAAATCTTTTGAAAAATGTGAAGCAGTAACCAAGTGGTCATCTATGAATTTCCAGTGGAAAGTCTGACTGAACTCATAGAACTTGGTTGTTGAGGTCCCAGTCTATTTCTGCCTCTTCAGTAGGAGCCCAGTCGCCTCCATAACTCTGAATTCAAAGTTAGTTTTATAAAAAAAATAAATTGATTTTCAGAATAACTGGAACAAGTGAGCAACTCTGCCCTTCGGCTTACCTAAATAATGAACAGTAATGTAAATTCAGGAATGGTCATATGTGTACGTACTGCCTATATGCATCCCTGTGCAAAGAGTTGCATACATGATCACACTGCTACAATCCATGGATTCATTTGTGTGTAGGTGTAAGCACAAAAAAACCACTTGTGCCATCACATTGTCATGTGCATGCACATTTGTGCACAAGTATGCAAAAGTGTGCTAGTTTGCTCACTAATAATTTGGAAATAATTTAATGACAACATTAATGTCTGAGTGTTGTGCCCATTTTGAAAGTTTGGAAGATCGTTTCTGGTCGTAAATCCACTGCAAAACAAAAAACCCTTGTTAAATGTTTGTGCTAGCTAGACTGGGTGCCCTTACAAATTGCATAGCTGAAACAGCCTGGTTTTGGTTACCTGTTAAAATGTTGTTACAAAATTCTTGGCCAGTGTGTAGTGTTCACATCACCTGTCTTTAGTTCATATAGACGCTGAACCCTGACCTCAAGCATGGCCATAGTTTACCACTGGAAATGATACATAAAACTAGCCAAGAAAAGGTCTTTTTTCCTGTAATGTCATGTGTGCATGTGTGTCCCTTTAGAGACACACACACGCATGCACACACACATGCACATATATGTGTATAATGTCTATATAAAACTATTAGATTTATTATACAGTGGCAAGTGTTGCCTGGAAACTGGTTGCTATGCAAGTTAAATTCTGAAGAGTAGGAGGTGTGTAATTAGCTTTAAATATCTTCTGTGGTTAGTAATTACCCTCAGAAATCAGTGACATAAGGGGATGTGTTCACGGAAGGCAAACTTTAAAAGGTCTGTTGATTAGCAAATGGTATCCTTAGTTCCAGGCATGAAGGTGAGATGCTGAGGTCCCCTAAGATTTGTTTTTCTGTTCAGAGTTAGCTCTCACATTGGGCTTGCTCCTGAACATTGCTGAATGTTGAAAATGTTCCCTAGATTTTATTTGACCTTATCTCTCCAAGGACTTAATCCAAAGGTCCATGGTATATAGTGGATATCTTTCCACTGACTATCCTGAGGCTGGGCAAGGTCCCATTTCAGGCCACAAGCATTAAATACAAGAAGAATAATTATTTTGGTGGGAACTGGGCTAAAAAACCTTTCAGGATATCTGCAGTAGAGGTCTTAATCAAATTAAGACATTGCTTGAAGAGGTTTATTTACCCCTAAATGTTGAAAATTAGCTTAGGACTAACTTTATTCCTGTAGGTAAAGGAAGGATGATCACAACTGTCAACTCAGATGAAAATGAGAAAACATTTCTCAGGGTGAACCTTAAGCTTATTCTCTACCACTCTTGAACAATAAATCAAGGCTAGAGTCTCTCTTGACAGAGATTTGCAATAGCCTAAGGATCCCTATCTGAAAATAACTTTCCCTTTCCAATTTTTCAAGTCGCTACTGGCGCCGATGGAATCGATTCTGCAGGAGAAAGTGCCGTGCCGCTGTCAAGTCCAATGTTTTCTACTGGTTGGTGATCTTCCTTGTGTTTCTCAACACCCTTACCATTGCCTCTGAACACTACAACCAGCCAGACTGGCTCACTGAGGTCCAAGGTGAGGAGAGGCTGATGGTTCTGTTTATTGTGATCAGTGTCAAAAAAGGGGCTGAGGGAGGAGCTGATACATAAGACCACACAATGTAAAAGGAGCATACGCAGCTCCATATAGCCCTCTGTCTGCACAGGATCTTAAATAACATGACAAAATATCTGTCTACAATGGGAGAAGTTTCAGTGAAAACGTAAGTTCCTCGTTTCCAGCCAAAGCAGTGTTCTACTGGGTGTAGATGAAATCAGGAGCTTATGCTAGATATATATTTGTAGCAACTGGATTTACAATTTATGGATGGCTACTGGGAACCACAAGTTCTCCAAGGTTTCCCCTGAAATGGAATTTATGATAAATTCTCGTTACCAGGGAGATGAGGAAGGAAGAATGATTTGTAAAGTTCTTCTGTCTGCAGAACAGGGATGTGAAAGCAGCTGAAAGGCTTAATTAAGCAACAGTAGGTAGCACAGCAGTTCTTGTGTTCGCACTCTCATCTGCAGATGACAAGCGTGATGGGAGGGTGTACACAGGAAGGCATGTCACTGCCATGGAGGTTGTGTGGTTGTGTAATAATACATCACAGCTGTAGATGCGATACATAAGAATCGCTGTAAGCATCTTTGTAAAACATTTCTGTGATTGAGATGCCTATGCTTTTGAAGTCCATTCTTTGACCCAACCTTTCAAACTGATCCCAGAAGGGGTTTCTTATAGGCAAGAGCCAATGGTTAGCTATGCTGATCTTTTGACTAAGTTTCATTAATCTGTTTCTGTTTGTTTTTCATGAGACACTGCCAATAAGGTGCTGCTAGCCCTTTTCACGGCAGAGATGCTGCTGAAGATGTACAGCCTTGGTCTCCAAGCCTATTTTGTGTCCCTCTTCAACCGCTTTGACTGTTTCATTGTGTGTGGAGGAATCCTGGAAACAATCCTGGTTGAGACAAAGATCATGTCACCACTGGGCATTTCGGTGTTGAGATGTGTTCGACTCCTAAGAATATTTAAAATCACAAGGTACTTTTGTGCTTCTTTGGGAAGGAAGGAGGGCTATGGCTCAATGCACAACAAGTCACTCACATGCCTGTTTTTTTCACTTTTTCTGACACTAATTGGATAGTGAGATTGCTAGGTTGATGGTCCTCATCTTCTGAAGTCTGGGGCAGGATGGGGAGGGCTGTACAGACTGGATGTCCCTGATGTGAGTGGTAAGGATCGGTGAGGAGTCTGGTGTAGGGGTCTGGAGATGCTTGATACCATGCAGGTTGTTAAACTAAAATGTGGAAGGATAATATGAGCTGAGTTTAGGCTCTTATGGTTCCCTGAAAAAGACAAAGTGAAAACAAAACAGCAGATAACCCTGTGACCTTTTCTGCTGCTTTATGGTGACAGAGAAGAGCCTAAAAGACTGCTCTGAGCCAAAACAACAGTTGCCCATGACAACTTCAGTAGACTTAATGGTGGCCTGAGTGGAAGATAGTGTCAACACCAGCAGCTGTAGGCAAAGGATGTTGCCAGTACTTCTTCAGAGGAGTTCAGCATGAAGCAGCAGCTTTATGAAGAAATCAGACTTTTCCAGACTGCAGTCTCCCCTCTTTTTCCTTTTCCCTCTTTTCCTCTCCTTCTGCATAAAGGCACAGTGCAGTCTATTAAGCAGTTGTTGCTTCCTGCAGTCAGGTACCTCCAAAGCACCAGCTTGGTTTGTCAGTTTTTCAGCTTGAGGGGAGGTTGTAGGAGAGATCAGCTCCCAGCTTACCCAGATGGGAGCTCTTGGAACAAACCTATCCAGTGCTCACCCAAAGCAGCACAAGGGCTGCTTTTTCCCGTGTGGGCACCAGTCAACACCTTATAAAAAGCATGACTGAGGTGGTGAAAGTGAGTTTTCTGCAAGCTCAGCTATGAAAATGTCCTTAGAATTGCTATAAACTCCCTCAAAGGAAATATCTGACAAATTTGAGATAAAAAACACAGTGCATGAGAAAAACAAGACCAAAACTGGAAGACAGTCAAGATGACAGAGCTGAGAGGCAGAAAAAACAGCAGACTTGGACTTTTGCATCAAGATTTACCCTTAAAGCTTCTGAGCCTCAGCTCTCTGACAGGGTGGATGGTTTTCAGGGTCAGATGGCAGAGACAGAATATAAGTTTACAGTCTCAGAAAAAGAGGCCAAAGCAAGCCTACAACTATTAAAAAAGAAAAAAAGGTGGTCTTTTTGCGCTTGTGATCATAGAAGAGGGAAAAATGTTCCAGCTGACAAGAGTTTCCAGCAAGAAAGGCATCTTTACACTTTCACAAATAGCGGGAATCTCTCTTCTGGTGGCTGTTTTTCCTGGATCTTTGGGTCTGAAAGCTATCATCGCTGAGTCCCAGGCCTGGTTTCTGAGGAAACCAGTAGCTGTTTCAGGCATTGGGTAATCAGATACAACCAGGGCAACACACCAATAGCTATAAAAGCATAAGCTTCCACATAGCATCCTGGAGAGGTCATTGTTTTTTCAAGACATTTCTCCACTCCTACATAAAGTATATAATCTAGCTAAGAGAATTCTCTAATAGAAAGCAAAAGTTGAGAGAATATCATTAATACTTTAGGAAGCTTGAGCTATTGGAGTACTCGAATATTCCTAAAGCTTTTGGCAGTGATGTAATGTTGGAACCAACCAGCAGTAGGACTAGTTATATGTACCTTCATTCTGCAGCAGAATTAAAATACAATTTTGCACGGAAGCAAATGTTACCTGGAATACGTCTCCTGCAGTTTGTACAGGGGTCTATGTGTTAAAGCACAGAGAACTTTTAATGAATAATGTATTAATCAGATTTTGCCTTCTTTCCTGTTCCTAAAATATTGTCAAGTAGGTTGCAGTAGTCTCAGCTTTATCTGTGTTTTTTTTAATTATTCATAGTTTTCTTCATTATTTTTCCCCTCCGTGGGTGAAGTTCACCCTCATGTGGAAGGCCCTCACGCAAGCCTCCAAAGCAGGCCTACTCATGTCTTACTGCATTCTAGCATTAAAGCAAAACTTTTACCTTTGGTGTTTTCCAGTAAAATACACATTTTTACATTATTCACTCAGCTGTAAATGGTTTATTGATGACATTATGAGTACTGGTGCAATATGCCACCTGAGTGCAATGACAATAGAGAAAGACACAACCCTAGAAAGCTTGGAATGGTAGGAGGGATGATAGTGTAATGTTTTTTGTCAAATATATATTTGTGAGCAGTGAAAGTGGAGATGGAAATAGGGATAATCAAGGCTATTAAAAAGGCACAAAGCAGGAAAATTGGTGAGATTATATCAGTAGGCAGCCTAGGTAGCCTAATCTTTATATATTTGGATGGATTGTTCATGGTAAACACCAAGCACAAACAAATTCTTGTTGCGTCAAGATGATACACTTCTAGAAAAAACACAAATACACCTCCTTAATATAATAGAAACAAATAAAGACACCATCAGATGAACAATGCATCATTTTAGAAACCACATTTAGAATTTCAGCAGCAAACATTTCTTCCAAAATTATAAATACTATTCAGAATAATTTCATTTTGTCAATTAGACAAGTTGACAATACAACTGTTTGGTTTATTATCCTGAATTTTTACAAGGCTGTGCAGAAAATCTCGCTTTGCTATGAGAAGACAAATTATTTTCTCTTTACAGATAGTCTTTTTCTGCTTTATAAATTCCTATATTTAGTCCTTGGAACTTAAAAAAATGAATCAATTTATTTGCAACAGTATACTGAACTTTGATATTTTATACCTAATCCTGCCACTAAATATGTCACTGTTAACTGCAGGGAGGAGAGACAGGGCACCTTTTTTTTTGTACCTGCTTTCAAAGTGGTTTTATGTTGGATGAACTGTGTGAGAAGCCTTCCTTCAATGAGACTGCCAGCTGGTGCTACTGTTTTAAGCTCTGCATCTGTGATTCCTGGTATCATAAAGACATAGTGGAATGCAATGGAGAGGAGAGGAGAGAAGAGGCAAGAGAATAAAAGAACACATTAAGTTCTAATCCAGTTCCGCCGTTGATTTTTGTGTGAAATGTTGAACAAACCATTTAACTTCTCAGCATCATTCCTCTATTTTGAAACAGGGATCATAATCACATCCTAGTCACTGGGGTTTTGCAATGCTTCATTCACTGGCATCCTCAAGGATCTGAGATCTGCAAGTGGGAGATGTTAAGAAGCACATTCATTTCCCTGTAATTCTGAGGCAGCAGCAGCGCTTTCTCTTGTACCTCCCATTATATGCTGCCTAGTCCATCCAGCAGTGCCATGACATTTATTGTAACTATTATTGTAACTATTATTGTAACTAGGTTTTGTTTGTTTGGGGGTTTTTTGGTAGTATATTAACCAAGGAGGACAAAGTAGTGAGAGACATTTTCTTTGTCTGGGCTTCAACCATTCCTGTCTTAAAAGCCTTTTGTTTCGTTGAGTAACACCAGATCTCACTTCGAAGGGGTGTTCATGTCAGTTCTGCAACCACATAATGTGACAGATGGTAACCTCAGGTCAGGCTTCTAGGACAAAACGATAAGATAGTTGTTATTTTCACTTATTACTTAAGTCAAGCTTTCCTTATCCTCTCCTTTTTCTCTTTTTTTTTTTCCCAGATTCGTTTGTTTACTTTTCTAATGGTGCTGTATTTCTAGCTAGCACACGGTACACAGATAAAACAGCACTGATCTTATCACCAGGTCATCTCAGTTAATTGCTTTAAGTTTGATAGTTACATAAGAAACTGAATCTCAGGTATTGAGCCATTTGTAAGAAATGCAAGGCTGATAAAAGTCTGTGCAGTTGTGCTCTGAGACAGCAAGGCATTAAAGCTTAAAGTGAGTCACTGAGACTACTCAGATACGTAAAAGCTTTACTGTATGCCTCTTAAGGGCACTGCTAGGAAGACCTAGAAAATGTGTGTCCTGGCTGACATTGGCAAACTTGGAGAGATATCCTGGACTCCATCAATTTCTGGCTTAAGGGTGCTAAAGTCAGTCGAGTTTCATCAGAAATTAATTTTTCCCTTTTCCTTCACTTTCCCGTCCTCCCAAAGTGTGAAAGTATGTGACCTGTAAGCATAAACGCAAATACAGCGAGCTCTTCTATTGCACATCCAATGTGGACATTTTGTGGCACTCAGCCCACAGCTTCCATGCCCTTACCTTTGTTCTGTACTTTTTCACTGCTGGTCTCTTTAATTGCAGTTAAACTTTAAAGCATTAAATTTTTCTCTGAAATGCTGAAGCCGAGCTGGAGGGAAAACATCACAGTTCTCTTTGAAGCTCAGCCCTTGGAGATGAACTGGTTGCTGAACTTCAGAGGACATGGTGGTGTCCCTCTGCAGATCACATTGCTAACCTTCATAAAGTGATCGGGCTGCTCAAACATTTCTGTCTTCCATGGGACAAAGAAAGTCTTCTTTTTTATACTGGCATATTAAAAATATTAATTTAACTGGGATTTTGAGAACTCATGTCTCTAATGACTACACCACCTTCAGAACAGATTTGTGTGTTGAAGGATCAGGCTTCTTTAGAGGAACAAGAGCACTAGACATGTCTGCTGTCCTTCTCAAGTGGAATTTTTGTCTCTGAGGAAAACAAGTCTAGAAATTTAGAGTCCTCTAATGAAAGAAAGGGAGTGGAAGACTTTGGCCATGGTGGGATCTCAAAGCATGGTGGTAGGCCACAAGAGGTGGTGCTAGAACAAAGACTTGGAGATTACAGGCAAACATGCTGACCTATGAAAGCTATTGAAGCTTGCTAGTAATGTGTACACAAAATGAGGTGATTGGAGGATGACAGATAAGCTTCAGCCCAGTCCAAAAGCTTTGTCAGACTCAAAACTGTGTAAAAGAGAAGTCATGACCAACTAAGCAGTAGAGTAGGAGTGGTTGAGCAGATGCAAGACCAAAGTGGAGGCTGCTTCATGGATAACATGGTGGATTCTTTAGAAAAATGCATCCTTTTTCTAACACATGGCTACTCTGCAGGCTGGCAAAGAATGCAAGCAGACTGATGTGCTTCAGCAGAGCACGCAGCTGGCATCTCTTTGAACCCTTAAGTTGGGACCACAAGGGAAAGAAGATCCCTTCTCTGCATCGTGCATCAGTCTGATCTGGGTACAAGGCTGAATATGCTGGGAGGGCAGGTCTTAGCGATCCTCTCTCTTGAATGGTAGATGTTCTAAAAGCAGAAGTCTGAATTTGCTGTCATTTTGTTTGAGGTCACAAGTAACTTGTCCTTCTCTCAGCAGCTGGTCTAAGTGGGCTTCACCTTAGTCATATCCAAGACATTAATGTCAGTCCCAGAGAACTGGAGAAACATCTGTTGATTTGGGTCATTGTGAACAGCTGGTGTGTTGGCATCCTGAGTATGCTGGAATTACCTTATCCAGCTGTATTTGAACCTAGCTCTAAGCCCTTCCAAAATGTTCTGCAGTCTGTCTGAGGAAGTATAGTGGATTTGATGTCTCAAAAAAGTGGCGGTGGTGGTATGCTCTTCCAAGAGCAAAGGAAACTCTGGACTTTATGGATGTAGATCTGGAGTCTCTTTTAGAGTCCATATAAAACAAGCATTGGTGGACCTTTAATATCTTGCTCATTCCTCTCAGTCCCAAAAAGCTTAGCAATGTCTGTCTGTGAGTGAGCCCAAGCACATACTCACACACACCAGATTTTGGACAAGTTTGTATTTGCATCCAAACTGTTTCCCCATCTGCTCTTGTTAGTTATTACAGGCCATTCTCTGGAGTGAGGTGTTCTGGCTGCCACAACATCTGTGAGTGTTGTAATGAGGTTGGTTAGAATGTAACTCACTGAAGCAGCAAAAACTAATCACTGTATATTGATATAAGATTTGCAGAGCCTTAGATGGAGAGTGCTGCAATAATCTTCTGGTTGTGTATGGGGTAGCGGGTGGAGGAAATTGTGTATGTACACATGTGGTAGTAAAATTATTCATTAGCTGCAGTAGGTCTCATTATCTTAGGGAAACACATCAATGATTCACTGCTTAACAGAGTGTTTGGAAATGCCTGCTTATGCACAGAAGGCAGCCTGAACCAGTATCTTGTGCAGTCTAAGAGCGCCTGTATTGGATTGAAGAAATTTTAACTGCCTCTATTTTCTCTCCCAGATACTGGAACTCCCTGAGTAACCTTGTGGCTTCACTCCTGAATTCAGTTCGCTCCATTGCCTCCCTGTTGCTGCTTCTCTTCCTCTTCATCATCATCTTCTCACTCCTGGGGATGCAGCTCTTTGGGGGAAAGTTTAACTTCGATGAGATGCAGACCAGGAGGAGTACATTTGACAACTTCCCCCAGTCCCTCCTCACTGTGTTTCAGGTAAGGGCAAGAGTGGTCCCAATAGGGCCAACACATTGTGTTCACATGGGGCAAAGCAGAGTGCAGGTCCTGCACTCTTCCCCTGCAGCCTAACAGTCCCCAGGGCTGGACATCAGGCTAACAGCTCCAGAAGCAAGGTGCCACGCTCTGCTGCCAGTATAGGGGTATTCCCTCCCGAAGTGAGGAACCAAAGCTAAAGCTTCTGTGTGTAGAAAGGCCACCAGGTCCTAGCAGGGTAGGAGAAGAGAATGGCCATTGCCATGTGCCAGGGCAGCACCTACATGCCAAAACCCAACCCTGCAGCTCTCCTCCCCTCTCCCACAGTACTGGGGAACAAATATCTGCTCATAGCACCAGAGAAGTAACCAAATGACCTTTAAGATTACTGCAGTTTTGAGAGTGATCGACCAAGAGCTTTAGGATCATGATTTCACGTGCAAGGTGAAGGGAAGTGGCAGGGAGGACTGTGTCTTCAGTGCTATAGGTTGTGTAGCCTGTCTGAAACAACAGACACGTGGGAGGGAAATGCCTGCGAGAGGTGGGGAGACCTGAGCAGAGTTGTCTGGGAGAGTCGTTTGGCTTCAGCCATTATTTTCAAATTGACATCTCTTTTTTTTTTATTTTTTTTTTTTTTAACACCTTGAGCATAGGCCCTCTTTGCATCCTCTCTGTTTTGCTTTGGTTTGTTTTTTATTTTCTAGATGGACACAGCCAGTCTCCAGCTATCCTGGGGTGGGGTGGGGGAGAGGGTGGTTCTCTAGAGTACTGGTTATCTTTGTGGTAATGGGGTTTTCAAATTCTCTGTGTGGTCTAACAATGTATCCCTTATTGGTGGGAATGTGTCATTTAGATCCTGACTGGGGAGGACTGGAATTCGGTGATGTATGATGGGATCATGGCTTATGGCGGCCCCTCTTTTCCAGGAATGTTGGTCTGTATTTACTTCATCATCCTCTTCATCTGTGGAAACTGTATCCTTTGATGCTACTCTTTTCTTTAAGTGGGGCTGAATTTAGAGCCACCCTTTACTGCTTTGTTATCTCAGAAACCAATTAATTTCACACCTCACATTTTACCTTTTTTCTAGGTCTTAATTTTGGCTTTGCACTGCCAAAAGTTAAACAAGTTTATTTAATTTTAGCTAGTGCTAAGACTTTAGGCATATAAACAGTTGTAAGAGACAGCAACGTGCCAGTTCCACATGCTACCTTTTATTTAGTGTCTTTAAAAGTTTAGTGTTTTTATTTTTCATTCCTCTTAACATTCTCATAGGTTTTTCTTTCCAGCCTTCTCCAGAAACTAATTTTTGTGTGTACCTACTGTACTTACTGCATACTTTTGCTTCAATTGCCTTTTCAGTAATATATTCCGTGTGCTTTCATCCAAGCCTTATGTGGAATAAAAATATGTATAATCTACAATATGTTATATACAAATGCTGTAATAGGAGTAACATATGTTTGACATAATTGCTTTATGTGAGATCATATATTAATTCATGTATAAACTAACAGGAACCATGTTCCATTTCAGTTACTGCAATCTATGTGTTCTTCAAACAGAAAATTGTGTGCTCTGTTATCTTCCAGCCTGTGCTGGTATTAAGTGACTTCAGTTCTCTCTGGCTTCAAGGTGAAGTGAGGGCACTGTACATATCCCAGGAGGTACAAAGCACGTTGCATGATTAGGCTGAGTGTCTTTTCACAGGAATTTGCATATCACATAGAGCTATGGTTCTGTTCTGTATCTCAGTTTGCTCCAAATTTGTTCATGTTTATTTTCTGCTTCCCTAATAAGTGGCCCTCTTATGTCAGAGGTGACATTTCTTTTTATACTGATTCTTCAATAAAGCCACCTTGTAGTCTCAGCCGAGCTCTTCTGGCCTTTCCTCATAATTCAGATCTCTCAAACCCTGTTATTCGACATTTCAGTTGACCTGCAAGCCCTCTCTTCAAAGTGAGATGGTGCAATTCCACTTATCTGAAGGTCAAGGGAGGCAGTCTGCCTGACAGCTTAAAAAAGCTACAATTTGGATCTCCTTGTGAACTGCAGAGGAAAATGTGAGCCAGCTCTACATGCTGGCTGACTTTGGAGCCAGTAGGCCTTGGAGCACAGGGAGGGGGGTGGCTGTATTTCCAGACTAAGCCTTGAACTGGGGTTTACTTAGAAGTTATCATGGTGTAATAAGACCCACTCGAGAAATTTATAAAAGAAGCTGATGTTCATATTTGTAACATGAGATCTGAACACTGACAGGTAGGACAAGAAAATAGTTGTGATTCCTTGCCCTTCAGCTACACGGGCATGACTGGCCATGCCTGGACTCTGCTAGGAGATGGCAGAGTTGTCAGCTCAATCCTTCAATGTCTGGACTTAATTAATTTCTTTTTGGTTGCCTCAGAAATGTTAATGAGAGTGCTATGCTTGCTGTCCATAAAATCCACTCATGTCTGTGAGAATACCTGTAATGAGGTTGTTCAACTCAATTATGTAGAGCGCAACTGGAAAGCCCAGGTGCATTATGGCATGAAGCTCCTGAATAGGAGTGCTTTAATAAAAGCAGCCTAAGCTGTCCAAGATGCAAAGCAGTCCCACTTATCTTCAGTGGGATTTGTTGCACAAAGAGACACTCTTTGGAAACTAAAATGTAAGTCTGAACTTCGATGTTTTATATCAGTCATTCTGTTGTGAAATTTTGGAAACCCCGCACAGTGTGTTAGCCATTTGGATGGAAGGTGTAGGTTTGTGCATGCTGGATATGCGCATCCTGAACATTTGTGTGAAATGTAAGTTTAGAAAATCCAGAAGATCTGATGACAGGTTCCTAAAAATTTTCAATTAAGAAATCTTTGGTATAGTGCTTTGCAGTTTTCAAAGCCTGTTTTCTTTAAGTAGCGCACAAACAGATAT